>NC_139329.1:39386313-39571313 GCF_056507025.1 Lutjanus erythropterus
TTATTAAACTGTCTAAAACTGACTATGTTTTATTCAGAAATATGAATTTGAACAACTAGACTACAACAACTTTGTCCTCAATAAAATAAATAAGATTCTTTTTTTTTTCTTCAACAATAACAAAAGAAAACGAGAATATTTCAGTTCAGAATATTTCAGCTCACATATCCAGGTGGGGGTTACATTTGAAAATGCTTGCTTTTTGTCTGCACACAAGATATCACACACTTTAATCATGCAAACCGTCAATGGCACTGCATTTGACATAAAAATATGCTCATATAATAATATTACAAACCCCTCAGTCCATCAGGTACAGATGAACATAATTACCTGCTCAATTTAACATTAAGGCCAAAACACACTGAAAGCTTCAATACAAAAGTCAACTGTAGCTTCTATGGTGCACTGCAGGCTTCAGATTTAAAATGTAACACCACAGAACCAGCTGTGTTTTAGGAAAAGGTTAAACTGCACACTGACACACTGAGGAGATGAAGAGGAGAGACAGAGTCTGGACTCTTCATCATGACTTACAATAACGCAGCAATTAAGTATTTAAAGGTACACAAATCAGACTTGGAGTAAAAAAAGCGTGCACCACTGAAGTGTCCATTAATATTATGATTCATGATCATAAAATTTTTTTATATCAAGTCGTCACATCTGTTCATATTCTCTCTCTCTCTCTCTCTCTCTCTCTCTCTCTCTCTCTCTCTCTCTCTGCTGTGGGTCAGTCTTATTTTTATTTTTACCTGGTTTCAGGTGGAGCTGCAGTTCATCTCCCTCCTCATATACTTGTGTTTCTTTGCACTGAGTCAGTTGCCTAAACAGACAAACCTGTTTACATTGTCGTTTGACAGAAGCTTGCGTCTTTGCGACTGAGAGCTGATTTATTTCTAGAGTTGCACGGCAGCTGACGCAGTGCATTATGGGACTTGTACTATGAGTTTGACACATGTGATGTAAGTGATGTGCAGAGTTGCTTTTTGAAAGCCGGCGGGCAAAGTTTGCACAAAAAAGTCAGATTTTTCCGAGTGCAATCCGCACCGACCTTCTCATAAACTGTTGTCAATGATCATATGAAGAGTCTGAG
This sequence comes from Lutjanus erythropterus, assembly GCF_056507025.1. Classification (NCBI taxonomy): domain Eukaryota; kingdom Metazoa; phylum Chordata; class Actinopteri; order Lutjaniformes; family Lutjanidae; genus Lutjanus; species Lutjanus erythropterus. The sequence goes on from NC_139329.1 coordinate 39,387,410, forward strand.
GTGCTGCTGCATGTTGCTGTTGTTGTCGCCTCCATGCTGCTTTGTGTTTTCATGACACATGCGGCGGTGACACTGTGGTGGCTCGTGTTGCCAGATTGGGTGTTTTTCCGTTACATATTAAGGCCTGTTTACGGTGTGTTTTAGCCGGGTTTTCACCTGGAAGGTTCTATGGAAATCTGGCGCCCTGTTGAACGAAGTTAAATTAAATGAGCGTGTCGTTCACAGACATCAGACTGAACGAGTTCACAGTAACGTTCATCAGGCAGAAATACTGTACGTTCAGTTCACGTTCACCCAAAATATGAACGAGTTCATGAACTATCGTTTATTGAACGCGGACTTTTCAAACACAGTGACTGTTGAATATAACACAATATGTGTTGTCCTTATATAGACACATTAATGTGTTATAAATGTGTGTTAAGCCTTTGTGCACTTTTTTAACACATTTTATGTTGAAATCAACACAAAACGTCATAAACAAGTGACAACACATTTTTGTGTCATTTCTAAATACATCCTTGGCTTCCACAGTATAGTGATTTATAATGAAATAACTGAACTGAAATATAGTGAATTTATCCACTCAGAGAGCATCAGGACTGTGAGGTGGCTGATATCTGCTGGAAGACTTCCTGTTAGAGCTGCTGGGTCTTGAAGCTGTAAAGTAACAACAAAAAATGTCCAGTTGTCCATTTCAACGATGATGAGACACAAAAACATCTTTTAATAGACTGTGAGATGTGGTGGAGTCTGTTCAAACCAAACACATAAACACATCATGTTAACAACAACACACACACACACACACACACACACACACACACACACACACACACACACACACACACACACAGATCAAGTGATTTCCTGTAAATGTAGAGGGGAGGAGCAACACTGACCATGTGATCCAGTAACATGAGAACAGGGAGGAACCTGAAAGTGAAAGTGTTCAGTCAGAACGTTCAGGTTCCATTTTGTGTGAACAGATCAGAGCAGACGGAGGAGAACTGAAGGCTGAGGCAGGGTGAGTGTTAATACAACATTTTTATGATTTTACTGTCAAAGTGTGTGAGTCAGTTTTCTCCCTGTGGACTGTAGAGGAAAGAAATGTTAGAATGAACTCAACAGTTTGATTCAGCTGTCGACACAAAGTCCTGATTGGCTGAAAAATTCACATGAAACCTGCTGAAACCTGAGAAAACAAAGAGATTTAAAGAAAACTGAGGTGATTTATTATACTGTACACTGTGTGTGTGTGTGTGTGTGTGTGTGTGTGTGCGTGCATGTGTGCGTGCATGTGTGTGTGTGTGTGTGTGTGTGTGTGTGTGTGTGTGTGTGTTACTTCCTGTGTTTGACTCTTGAACAAAGTTGTGCTCTGAGCTCACAGTCAGTTTTCCTGTTTCTCTCAGACTGAGTTCAGATCAGAAGATGAGTGTTTGTGTGGAGGAGGAGGACAGAGCAGAGTCTCCAGTGTCCAGCTGTCTGTCTCTGAAGAGTGACTGGTCCAAAGATTTTCCTCCAGTCTTCAGTGATGAACCTGGACCCTCAGACTCAAAGTAAGAGACTGTTTTAACTGTAAACTGGGAGGTGACTAAAAGGGATCTGTTGTACAAAAGCAAAGAACATGGTGGTTTGGGTTCCATACAGTTTGATGACAGATAAAAAATGGTGTTTGTTAAAAAGATATCAGCTGACATTATCAGACATGTTTCCTGGCTTTGAGATGTGTCAATGTGGAGAAACAGAAGAGGAAAAAACAAGAAAAGGCCCTTATTCTAAATTATTACCTGGAGATTTTATTAATCAATATCAACTCTTAAAAATAGACTGCTGTTAAAACAGATGTGTTAATATCAACACAAAGTGTGTCGATCCCCAACACACTGATGTTTCTATATAAGAACAACACATGTTGTGTTACTTTTAACATAATTACTGTGTTGAGAGTTTTTATACAAGATTTGTGTTGGACTTTCAGACACAGTGACTGTTGAATATAACACAATATGTGTTGTCCTTATATAGACACATTAATGTGTTATAAATGTGTTATTTTAATTCCTATTAACATGAATTTAAATAAGAAGACACCCAACTGTAGTTAAACATTTAACTTTTCACAATCAGTCACCACATACACTTGTTCAGATACAATCACAATACAATATAATAAAAATCAAATCAAATGAAAAAAATCTACAATAAAATAAATAAGATTTAAAAAAAAAAGATACAATCAGAGTCAATAAACTAATTGAAGTCTGCATTATACTTGAGAAATCTATTTAATTATACTGAAGAAGGTACATGAAATTTGCTCACATTAATTAATTCTGCAGCACTGTGGACTTCTGAAGTTTTCTTGCAGATCTCTCAGGAAAACTGTTGCAAGGACTTTCTTCTTCGTAGCTTCTATTTGCTGAGAAAGACAAGAAACAGATCTCAATATACTGTGGCACCAATTCACTTTCACAAACACCCATTTCACTTTTCAGTACCACTAAAACTGTTATTTGCTGTAAACTTGTGTGTGATATTCATGTTTCTGTATTAAGAAAGCAGGATCTTTTACATCAGTGAGGATGTTTTAGACCACAGCAGACAGCAAACTGCACACAGACACACTGAGGAGATGAAGAGGAGAGACAGAGTCTGGACTCTTCATCATGATTTATAATAATGCAGTGAAGTCAAAAACGTTTCATGGAGCATCTGTCTGTTACTGAGACTGATATTTTAGTCAGATAACTGTTCAGTACCATCAGGATTTATCATCCAAAAAGTTTTATATCAGTCGGCACTTCACACATGATCCTCCCTCCCTCCTCTCTCTCTCTCTCCCTCTCTCTCTCTCTCTCTCTCTCTCTCTCTCTCTCGTTGTTCGTAGTTATGATTAATCAACAGGGAGTAATTAAATACTTAAAAGTACACTAATGGGACTTGAAGCAAAAAAAATCACACACCACCTAAGTATACAGTAATATTATGTTTCATGATCATAAGTTTTAATATCAAGTTGGTGCATCTGTCCATATTCTCTCTCTCTCTCTCTCTCTCTCTCTCTCCCTCGCTCTCTGCTGCAGGTAGATTTATTTATTAATCTACTTTCAGGTGGAGCTGAAGCTCCATCAGCACTCTCTCCTCACGTCCATGCCTTTTTTATTATATTTAATTCTCCCCGAACACAAACAGATAAAAAAGCCCTGGTCCTCATGTGACGCTCCAAAGTCGAAACAAGTTCGGAGTGCGAGCGTCAAGTCAGTTTGACGCGCGGCAAGACGCTTTCAGTGCGCGTTCTGCCATTCAGAACAATGGCTGCTCTTCAAACTGAGAGCGTCAGGCGCCTTTAGTGCGTTTTGGCTTCTCGTGGATTTTTCTACATATACAATGTAACTGGTAAACTAAAGACATGCTGAATTTACCTTAGCACTTCCAGCTTCTTGTTCATAGTTGTGGTTTCAGTTAACATTAATAGAATAGTCTCTCTCTCTCGCTCTCTCTCTCTCTCTCTCTCTATCTCTATCTCTCTATCTCTCCGTGTGTGCGTGTGTGTGTGTGCGTGCGTGTCTCTCTCTCTCTCTCTCTCTCTCTCTCTCTCTCTCCGTGTGTGTGTGTGTGTGTGTGTGTGTGTGTGTGTGTGTGTGTTACTTCCTGTGTTTGACTCTTGAACAAACTTGTGCTCTGAGCTCACAGTCAGTTTTCCTGTTTCTCTCAGACTGACCTCAGATCAGAAGATGAGTGTTTGTGTGGAGGAGGAGGAGGACAGAGCAGAGTCTCCAGTGTCCAGCTGTCTGTCTCTGAAGAGTGACCGGTCCAAAGATTTTCCTCCAGACATCAGTAATGAACCTGGACCCTCAGACTCAAAGTAAGAGAACTGATAACTGAGTCATTCAGTGTTTCTGGTGATGTTGTAGAGTAACATTGTGCTTCATGATGACAGAAGGTTTTTGTATCACGTCTACACTCACCATACTCTCACCGGGGGACTACAGTATGTTTAAACATTATTAAATGAATCCTCTGACAAACCTCCACATTTGACAACAAGCTCTAGTTGTCAGATGAGTTTTAAAATCAGGATCTTTCACACATCCTGTTGTTGACATCAGCTCACTGTCCAGCAGCAGTAATATCAGCTCCCTACCTGATGTACTGTTGCTGACTGGACTGAACTCTGACAGGATGATCTCTGACCTCTAGGGTTGGGTATCATCTGTTTTTTATGATAACGGTGTCAACATGATGCTTTTAAAATGGTGCCGGTGTCTAAACAGTCCCTGAACTGATTCAGATTGATTTGAATTGTATTTCCGGTGTCTGCGAGCGAACAGGCTGCCTGCTGCCAGAGCCATGTAGAGAGAGTGTTGTCACTAATGTTAACTACACATGTTTATTGATGTGTCTGTAACGTCTGAACCACCTCAATGATTATTGTCACAGAAAATGACTTTTTAAACTGAATTCATACAAATTTTCTCAATGTATCTGAGACACAAATAAGAATTTAAAATAATAAAATGAATAATTTGTCCCGTCTTCCTCTTAGTATCTGTGACAGCTGTCAGTCAGATAGAAAAGTTGTAATCTAATCTAAGAGGACTGATACAAACTGTTAAAGCTCCTGATGATCAACAGCAGCAGCAGTTTGTGTATTTAGAGCTTCATAAATGACTTTCATCAGAGGATTTATGAAGGATTCATGTGATGTGAATAAAAACATGTTGGTGTTTGCAGAGTTCAGTCCAACAGACAGAGAGCAGAGTCTCCAGTGTCCAGCTGTCTGTCCATGAAGAGTGACTGGTCCAAAGATAATAATCCAGACTTCAGTAATGAACCTGGACCCTCAGACACAAAGTAAGAGACTGTTTTTACTGTAAACTGACCTGATGGAAGATGATTCATTAAGGATAAAGACAAAATGCTAAAATATTTATATTGATGATGCAGAACTATGAGTGCAGATACTGTTTCAAACTAAGATGGATCTTATTTTATTTCTTCATCAAAACAGCTGAGAACCTCCATTTCATCATTTAAACTTCCATAAAATGTTCATATATCTTTGCTCTGATGTTGAAGTCACTGTAAAGATTTTTAAATCTTCAGAATCTGAGAAAATGATCTTGAGATGTGTCCAGATGGATCCATGTAGCGTCTGTGTCTGACCCCAGTGTGTCTCTGCTGGGGGTGAATTGGTGACAGTAATCTTGAAACTGAAGCTGCCGTCTCTGCTCTCTTCACAGCCTCCAGACTTCATGGACAGAAACAGGTATTTTACCTCACAGAACAAGACCTGGACTGCAGACCGACAGTCAGAGCAGCACTGAACAAAGTAAGACTGCACATCTGTCCATCTTTCACATAAATAAGACTATAGATGAGTAAAAAATAGACTTTATCTAATTATTCCAGGGGACGAACATGAGGGGGTCCCTGGTAAATCTTGTAAGGGGTCCTTGGTTTAGATGAAGAGCTGCAGCTCAGCCTGTCGCCTCTGCTGTCAATCAAACACCTACACCGACTGGAGAAGCACAATAAATATCAGAGCCGATAAAAATGATCAGCTGATATTGACCTGTCACAGTTATAGATCAGTAATAAATAAAGTATCAGTTATAATATCTGATTGTTTAATCATTTAAATTAAATTCTTTGGTAAAATGTTCTATAAAAGCTGAAGTATATTTATGAAGTTTACACTACAGGTTATATGAACCTGTTTTTAAAATACAAAAATGTGAAATTAACAGTTATCTTATCAGTATCAGCCATGAGAATCAATTTATCAGAATCAGCTGAATAAAATCCACATCATGAATCTCTAACACGGACACACAGTCAACGGAAATCAGAGAAAAAGAGAGAATTTCTGATGTTTCCTTGAAACTGGACTTTATAACCTTTACTTCTTTATATATTCTTACATTGTTTTTTATTGGTAATGAAAATCCCAACAGATTGTCTTTGTTTTGTCTCACAGCTTTTTTGTCTCTTTTAGTGGACGGTGGTCTGCAGGAGGTTTCAGATGAACATAAGATCAGTCTGAGGAGGAGATGTGAACGTGTGACTGAAGGAAGTGATGAAACAGGAAGTGAAACCCTCCTCAACAGGATCTACACTGAGCTCTACATCACAGAGGGACAGAGTGAAGAGGTTAATACCCAACATGAGGTGAGACAGCTGGAGACAACGTCCAAGAAGGAGACCCTCCATGAGACTCCAATCAAGTGCCAGGACATCTTTAAAGTCTTACCTGACCAACAGAGACGCATCAGAGTGGTTCTGACCAACGGCGTCGCTGGAGTTGGAAAAACCTTCTCAGTGCAGAAGTTCACTCTGGACTGGGCAGAGGGTTTGGAAAACCAAGATGTCAGTCTGCTGATTCTGCTTTCGTTCAGGGAGCTGAACTTGATCAAAGATGAGCAGTACAGTCTTCTCAGTCTGCTCCATGTTTTCCATCCAACATTACAGAAGGTCACAGCAGAGAAGCTGGCTGTCTGTAAACTTCTGTTCATCTTTGACGGCCTGGATGAAAGCAGACTTTCACTGGATTTCAGGAACAAGAAGGTTGTGTCTGATGTCACACAGAAGTCATCAGTCAACGTGCTGCTGACAAACCTCATCAAGGGGAATCTGCTTCCCTCGGCTCTGGTCTGGATAACTTCCAGACCTGCGGCGGCCAATCAGATCCCTCCTTCATGTGTTGACAGGGTAACAGAAGTACGAGGCTTCACCGACGCCCAGAAGGAGGAGTACTTCAGGAGGAGGTCCAGTGATGAAGATCTGTCCAGCAGAATCATCTCACACATCAAGACATCCAGGAGCCTCCACATCATGTGTCTGATCCCAGTCTTCTGCTGGATCACTGCTACAGTTCTGGAGGACATGTTGACTACAGAGCAGAGAGGAGAGCTGCCCAAGACCCTGACTGACCTGTACTCACACTTCCTGCTGGTTCAGACAAAGAGGAAGAAGAAGAAGTACCATGAGGGACATGAGACGAGTCCACAGGAGCTGACGGAGGCTGACAGGGAAGTTCTTCTGAAGCTGGGGAGGCTGGCGTTTGAACATCTGGAGGAAGGAAACATCATGTTCTACCAAGAAGACCTGGAGCGATGTGGTCTGGATGTCACAGAGGCCTTGGTGTACTCAGGAGTTTGTACAGAGATCTTCAAAAGAGAGAGTGTGATCTTCCAGAAAACAGTCTACTGCTTTGTTCATCTGAGCGTTCAGGAGTTTCTGGCTGCAGTCTACATGTTCCACTGTTACACCAACAGGAACACACAGGTACTGGAGGACTTCCTGGGGATATACAGAGACTCAGGCCGTGGAAAGAACTTATCTTTGGATGAGTTCCTGAAGGGAGCCATAAAGAAATCCCTCAACAGTAAAAATGGCCACCTGGACCTGTTTGTCCGCTTCCTTCATGGCCTCTCTCTGAAGTCCAACCAGAGACTCTTAGGAGGCCTGCTGGGTCAGAGAGACTCAGGAGGCCTGCTGGGTCAGAGAGACAACAGTCCAGAAATCATCCAGAGAGCCATCAACAACCTGAAGGAGATGAACAGTTATAAGATCTCTCCTGACAGAAGCATCAACATCTTCCACTGTCTGACGGAGATGAACGACCACTCAGTACATCAGGAGATCCAAGAGTTCCTGAAGTCAGAGAACAGATCAAAGAATAAACTCTCTGAGATCCAGTGCTCAGCTCTGGCCTACATGCTGCAGATGTCAGAGGAGGTTCTGGATGAGTTGGACCTGCAGAAGTACAACACATCAGATGAGGGACGACTGAGACTGATTCCAGCTGTGAGGAACTGCAGAAAGGCTCGGTAAGTCCAGATGTGATTATCAACATTATAAAGCAACAAAAAGCTGAAGCCTTCAGTATTAAAGAGACTTTACACACATGAACAATATAAAACTTCTACACTGTAAAAGTTTTCTTCAACTAGAATTAAAATAATAATAATGAATACAAATGTTTAATAATAATAATAGAAATAATTCAACATGTGTTAAACTACAAATATCTACAAAAGTCATTTTTTGTGTTTATAGTCATCAAGTCAGTGAAACAAGTTTCTTCTGTCGTCTTCTGTCTTTCTTTGGGTGATGGAGGTTTGATACAAATTCAGCAGGTGTCATAAATGGATGGTTTCAGATGTGAAGTAATGTTGACAGTTAACGGGGGGGTTCCGGCAAGATGGCGGACTGTGTGGACACGCTGTGAACAGCTCCGAGTAGCAAAACCTCTAAAAATATAATTATGGACTCAACGCTCACGTAATATAGATTCAAACTTCACAAAACAGCTCCCGATTGATGTAATTATTGAAGCTAAAGACATTCAGCCTCTGTAAGTAACGCTAACCCCCGAATTCTTAGCAACTCGTCAAGCCAAAAACTACATGGCTAACGCAAAAGCTAAAGCTAGTCCTAACGCCCGTGCTCTCCTACAACATGACTACTGCGACTCAGCAAGCATGGAGACAAACGCCAAAGGCACCAAAAACTCTCTGACATCACCTGCTAAACCACCAGCCTCGCAGAAAAGACAGAAAGTGGAAGAGAACACGCCCGTTGGTCCACATACTGGAGCTGTCTCAAATGATGCCATCCTGAGTGCAATCGGGTCACTTAAAAACATGATGGAGGAATTTAAAGAGGATCTGAAACAAAATACAATCACTATAAACAGCATCACAAAGTTGGTTGAATACAACTCAGCTGAAATAAAGGAATGCAAGGAAAAAAACAAAGAATTGGGGAAAGAAATGAAACAACTCAAGGAGAAAAACACTGAGCTGGAAAAGAGAGCTGCAGAGTTGGAAAGGTACAAAAGAAGATGGAACTTGAGACTCAACGGCCTGAAGGAGGAGAAAGAAGAAAACACATGCCAGATCATCAAGGACATTGTCGGGAAAATTGTGCCACACTGGAAGGAGAATATGGATTTTATCATAGACTCTGCATCGTCTTGGCCCATACAACGCCATCCGTCCACGTCAGATCATCATGCAGTTCACTGCAAGGCACTTCAGGGATGAACTCTGGTGTACCACCAAGAATCATTCCATCTGCAATGAGCTCAACATCCGCTTCACTGAAGATCTCACCAAAGAAGACAGAGAGGCACGAAAAGCTGTTTGGCCTAAGATCGAGCAAGCAAGGAGAGCAGGACTCAAGACTATGTTCCGAGGCCCACATGCCTTCATTAATGGACAAAGAGTCTTACCTTAATTCAGGTAACACATGAGTCTTGTAATCCCAAAAATATATGAGTTTTGAGGAAAAAAAAAAAAAAAAGTTTCACACTCAGGTTTTGCTACTTAATGGTTCGTATCCTTAGATAAAACCTATTCCTGTTTTGTTAAAAAAAGAGAGTGAAAGTTCAGTTAATTCATCTCTTTTTTTGTTCTGTATTAAATGTTACAGTTTAAAAATGACATTTCTCTATTATCTGTTAATGCAAGGGGTCTAAGAGACATAACTAAAAGAAAGAGTTTTTTTTATTTTGCAAAGGGAAAAGCGTTAATATAGTTTTTCTTCAAGAAACACACTCAAAGATAGATGATATTACTTTCTGGTCTAAGCAATGGGGAGATGACATTTACTTCAGCCATGGCACTTCAAGATCAGCAGGGGTCGCTATCTTACTTAAAAACTTTAGAGGTCAAGTTATCTCTCAGATGGCAGATGCCAATGGTCACTGGTTGTTTCTTATAGTAACCCTTGATGATCTCAAACTCATTCTAGTCAACATATATGGATACAACGGGAACACTGAAAATAAAAACCTACTGGAACAAATTTCTCTACAATTAGATAATATCAAATTAACTCACTCTACGGATAATGTTATTATAGGTGGTGATCTCAATCTTGTCCATGATGAATTCTATGATAAGTTCCCTACCAGATTCTCGGCCAGTCACCTAAACAACGGAATATTTAAATTCTCGTGGTTCAATTCCAATTATAAATCCAGAATTGATCACTGGTTAATTGCAAATCACTTACTCTGTTATGATCTCAGCTCTGATATTTCTGCTGCTCCACTAACTGATCACAGTGTTATCTACTTGTATGTTAAACCAAACAACAGAAGAAACTGTTCAAATAAATACTAGAAGTTTAATTCCAGTCTAATTAAAAATGATGATTACTGTCAAATGATTAAAATACTAATTAAAGAAATTATAAATTCAGAGGATATAACAACTCCTGTTAAAAAATGGGAATTAAAATAAAATTCGTCAAATTACCATTTCATTCAGTAAACAAATTAAAAAAGACCTTGAGAAAAAGGAACTAAACATTATCAAACAATTAAATTTATACAGCAACAAACTCAACCCTACTGAAGACGATAAACAGAAAATACTTGATCTTCAACCTAAATTAGACCAAATTTATATTCAAAGAGCATGAGGGGCCTTTGTCAGATCCCGTGCTAGGTGGATAGAGGAAGGGGAAAAAAACTCATCTTATTTCTGTGGGCTAGAAAAAAGAAGACAAGGGAAAAATGACATCAAATCCTTGATAATACATGACGTAGAAATTACTGATCCCCAACTAATTTCCTCAGAAATGCTTAAATTCTATAAGCAGCTATACAGCTCTAAATTGTCTAACGAGGACTGTCATGCCTTTTTGAATGATATAAGAAAATATACTCCCAAGGTTGAGGAAAATTTTAGACAAATATGTGACGGCCAAATAACAATGACTGAACTGGACAAAGTAATTGGTCGCCTCTGTCTTAACAAGGCATCTGGATCAGATGGCCTCACAGGAGACTTCTATAGGCATTTCTGGGAAGATATTAAGAAACTGTTACTTCAGGTCTTCCAAGAAATATTCGAAACTTGCACACTTCCACCTACAATGAGGCACGGGCTTATCATTTCCATTCCTAAGCCTGGCAAAGATCCCAGACTCATTGAAAACAGAAGGCCAATTACTCTCAGAAACTCCGACTATAAACTACTTACCTACATCTTTACCACCCGTCTTCAGCTAGGAATCTCAGATCTTATAGCAGAAACACAATCTGGGTTCTTAAAAGGTAGATCAATTCACAATAACATAAGGTTGGTTATGGACATTATTGAATATAGAGATCATATTGAACAAGATGGATTTCTCCTCTTTTTAGATTTCTACAAAGCGTTTGACTCTGTAGAGCACAAATTTATATTCCGAGTGCTTGAACTCTTAGGGTTTGGTGCCAAATTCAGGAATTTAGTTGGTGGATTATATCAAAATGTCAATAGCAGTATCATCCTACCCAGTGGAACCACCCCCAGTTTTAATATTAATGTAGGGATTCCACAAGGTTGTCCCATTTCACCATATTTATTCATATTAGTTACAGAAATGTTATCGATTTACATAAGAAATTGTAATGATATTAAAAAACTTAACGTCTTAGGCACCGAGGTTGTCATCAGCCAACTAGCTGATGACACAACATTGTTTTTGCAAGATAAAGACCAAATTCCAATAGCAATTGAAAAAATCAAAATATTCTCCAAAGCTTCAGGTCTTAATCTAAACTTAAATAAATGTGAATTATTCTCAATCCATGAGACATCTCAAAAAGAAATCTATAATATCCCCATTAAATCAGAAATTAAGTATCTTGGAGTCTATATCACAAAGGACCAAAAACAAAACCAACTCTTGAATATAGAAAAAAAAATAAAAGCGAGTAAAGCCAAATTAAATTCATGGCTCCAGAGAGACCTCTCAATACTAGGCCGAATCTTTTTAACTAAGATGGAATTCCTATCAAGATGCATTTACCCAGCCTACTCAAATGCTATTCCAAGTAAATTGATCAAATCCATTAACCAAATAAACTTAAATTTTATATGGAGAAACAGGCCACACTATATGAAAAAAAGTAATATGGTGAAAGAATTCAAAGACGGTGGGTTAAAAGTTATTGACTTTGACTGTCTCAATGGAACTTTAAAAATAAATTGGATAAAATCTTGGATCAGACATAGCAACTCGTTTTGGTACTGTGTTCCCAATACTCTATTTAATAAAATCGGTGGTTTGAAATGTCTTCTCATAGCAGACTTCTTAGATAAATTACCCATCTCATTATCAGAGTTCCACAAACAAATACTCTTATATTGGAAAATGTTATTTGTACATAATTTTTCACCCCACACTACCATGCTATGGAACAATAGATACATTCTACACCGAAATAAATCACTATACTATCAGGATTGGAATGAGAGAAATATATGGTCTATTGTTGACTTAATGGATATCGATGGTAATCTTTTGGACTATCAACAATTTTGCCTTACACATAATTTCAATCCCTCTAAATCAGACTTTACTAAACTCCATAAAGCACTTCCTAAGGAATTTGTATTTTTAACAAAAAATTTATTGGTCCACCAACCGATAACACCACAACTAGGGTCATTAGCAATAAAAGGAATGCTAATCATGGATAAGAAATGCAATAATCATTTCATAAGAAGTTGCCTCACGGAAAATTTATTCCCTGGCAGACAAAACAGAAATGATATATTACATAAATTTGATCAAAAATCAACCAACAAATTACGAACAATGTTTCTAAAATTCCCAATACCTCCCAAAACAAAAGAAACTCACTTTAAAATTATGAATGACATCTACCCCTCAAAGGATCTACTCAGACGGCGATTTAATATAGAAGACAACCTGTGCACCTTTTGTGAAAATAATAATTGTGAAACGACGGACCATATATTTTTCTCAAGTAACATAACACAAACATTCTGGGGTAATATTCACAAATGGATTAAACAAAAAATTACAGCATTTCCACAATGTATTTCTCTAGATTATGTTACTTTTGGAATGATACTACCAGATAAAAACAATGAACTCTGTTGCAATGTAATTTTATGTCTTTCCAAATTTTTCATTCATAAGAATAAAGTTATGAGATCATCCCCTAGATTTGCTGTTTTCATAAACGAATTTAAATTGTATTTAACATCTCTTAAAACATTAACTGGTTTGAAGGAACAAAAATTATATGATAACTTAAAGAATTTCCCACTGATATGACTGTTTAAAATGCCTTTTAAAAAAAAAAAAAAAAAAAGAAAAAAAGAAAACCCTTGTAAATTTTTGCATTGCATAATTTATTTTTTATTTATTTGAGTTATTTTATGTCTCTGTTTGTTGTTGTTCTTCCCTGTTTTATTTTTTTTACCTTGATTTCAAATATTGAATTTTGTATTGAACTGTTTTTACGATGTTTGGTATTGTAACTTTGCCAACTATAAATAAATTAAAAAAAAAAAAAAATGTTGACAGTTAACGACAGTTTACAGCAGTTTACGGCAGTGATGTTTTTACGGGGAGCATGTATTTTTTGGCGGTTAGTTGTGAGACCCCACTGCTGGCTGTATGTTGAGGTGTGTCAGTGAGAGCTGAGAATAAAGCTGATAAAACGGAGAAAGCCTTCCCTCGATCATTCTACATGGTGTCAGAAGCGTTTCGACGCACGGTGAAGAAAGACTAAAAGACGTGCAACGATATGGCGAAGTTTAATCCCCCAGCGAACTTTCCCTTTGATAAGCCGACGGAGTGGTTGGACTGGAAGCAGCGCTTCGAGCGGTACAGACTCGCTACTAAGCTGCATAAAGATGAAGGTGAAGTGCAAGTGAGCTGTCTGATCTACGCGATGGGCAGCGAGGCAGAGAACATTTACAAGTCGTTCACATTCGCTGAAGATGAGGACGGTAATGACTTTGCCATAGTGATGGGGAAGTTTGACGACTACTTTTTCCCGCGGAGGAATATTATCCATGAGCGGGCATGTTTTCATCAGCGAGTCCAGCGGCCAGGGGAAAAGGCGGAGTGTTTTATCCGAGCCCTGTATGATTTATCGGAGCACTGTGAGTTTGGTGCGACGAGAGAGGAGAACATCCGCGACCGCATTGTTGTCGGGATACTGGACAGAGAGCTCTCCCGCAGGCTGCAGCTGATGGAGAACTTGACGCTGGCGCTGACGATACAGACCGTCAGGCAATCGGAGGAGGTCGCAGCGCAAGTGAGTCTGCAGGGGGACACAGTTTAAGTGGAAAAACACACACCGGAAAGCACAACACCAACAAAAAGGCAGGTCTAAAGACAGAAAATGGGGAGAAAAAGATAAGAAATGTGGACGGTGTGACAAAGCACAACATAACAAAGATGAAAAGTGTCCTGCAGAGAGAGCCACATGCCATAACTGTCATAAAGTTGGACACTGGGCGAGAGCATGCCGCAGCAGCAGATCAGTGAATGAGGTGTCAGAGACTGTCGGGGCCGGGCAGACATCTTACTTTCTGGGCTCAGTGAGTAATGCCGATGAGACAAATGAACAGTGGACTGTGCAGCTACACATGGATTCCATTCCAGTGCAGTTTAAAATTGACACAGGAGCTGATGTCACTGTCATAAACGGAGACACCTTCCACACATTCACTCCTGAGAGGACGCTAGCGCCACCCGACATCCCTCTGGACAGCCCTGGAGGAGAACTGGTGTGTCTGGGCCGTTTCAAAGCTACAATCAGGCACAAAGAAAAAGATTACCCCCTCACAGCCTATGTGGTCCGTGGATGCCGAGTCAACAACCTACTCAGCCGAAGCCTATCAGTAAGGATTAATCTGGTGAGGCGAGTGGATGAAGTGAGGCCCGACACCAGTCACCTACAAGCCTACGGTGAGCATGGCACATTAAAAACTGAACCAGTCAAAATTGAGTTAAGAGACGATGCTGTACCGTATGCTGTGCATGCTGCTCGCCGTGTGCCCTTTCCCATGCTTCAGAAAGTAAAAGACGAACTGAAAAGGATGGAGGACAACGGGATCATCGAGCCGGTCACCCAACCAACTGAATGGTGTGCACCCATGGTCCCAGTTTTGAAAAAGAACACAGGCAAAGCCAGGATCTATGTGGATCTGACAAAACTGAATAAGTCAGTTAAAAGGGAGCACTACATCCTGCCAGTCCCAGATGAGATAACAGCCAAGTTGAGCGGTGCGACTGTGTTTTCTTCTCTGGACGCTGCCAGTGGATTTTGGCAGATTCCACTGCATCCAGACAGCTGCAAACTGACAACATTTATTACGCCATTTGGCAGGTACTGCTTTAAAAGACTACCTTTTGGCATAACCAGTGCACCGGAGATCTTCCAGCGGAAGATGCTCGAGACTCTTGAAGGACTGGAAGGCGTGGAAGTCTTCATGGACGACATCTTAGTGTATGGGACTTCAATGTAGCAACATGATGCGCGGCTCGAGAAGGTGCTCCAGCGCGTCGAGTCAGCAGGTCTGAAACTCAACAGAGAGAAATGCTCCCTCCGACAGAGCCAACTACGCTTCCTGGGTCATCTTATTGACCAATCAGGGGTCAGGTCCAACCCCGACAAAGTTGAGGCCATAAGCCAGCTACCTCCACCTGAAAATGTGCAGGACCTCAGAAGAATCCTGGGTATGGTGAACTACCTTGGGAGGTTCGTCCCAACTCTTGCAACAGTAGGCCGACCACTGTATGAGCTCCTGAAGAGCAAGAACGTCTGGTCCTGGGGACACTCTCAGCAATCAGCTTTTGAGGACATTAAAATGATGCTGACCAAGGCTCCAGTTCTTGCCTTTTGTGATGTCACACGGCCCACAGCTGTATAAACACAAATCAGCTGTTCATCAAAATAAGACACGTTTACGTCACAGTCATTTGGACACTTGTGTCCAAAAACAGCAGTTTGTGTTTCCTGATGTTGTTCAGGAAAACTTTGACATGTGGACAGAAGGAGCTCAAGTTTCAAACCACAAACCTTGTGATCAGTGACTGACCAGCTGAGCTGCAGACGCTCAGGTTCATGTGCTTTGTCACTTTATTTTTATAATAAAGAGTCAGATTTTATTATTCTTTAACTTTCATATTCTCTGTCATCACAGGTTTAATAACTGTGGACTCTCAGAGACTCACTGTGAAGTCGTGGTCTCAGCTCTGAAGTCCAACTCCTCCCATCTGACACATCTGGACCTGAGGAACAACTACCTGTATGATTCAGGAGTGAAGCTTCTGTCAGCTGGACTGGAGAGTCCACACTGTCGACTGGAGACTCTGAGGTCAGTTCATGTATTTTGCTCTTGTACAGTGTATATCTACCAAAATGAAATCCACAAGAGAAGTTTTAAATTTCCTTCAGTTCTCTTGTTTTCTGGGTTTGTTTCAGCACAAATCACAACAGCTCTTTTTTAAAGTTTGTCAGTCTGAACAGTTTATCTGTGAATTTAGTCTGAAGTCAAACTGGATTCATGTTATTAAGGAAACTGTAGGATTTATCCTTCAATGTGCTGCCAAATCAAATCAACATTTATCATTTTTGTTCCATGTGAGACATCAAGAAATCAAAAAAGTCAAACAAGTTCAACACATGTTCAGGAATGTCTTTTTATACAAAACCTTCACAACACAGTATTTTACTGGAACTGATACATAAACACACACACACACACACACACACACACACACACACACACACAGACAGAGTGTGTGAAGCACTCTTTTTATTGACTTTCATTTTGTTTGTCAAACTGTAGATTGTTTATTTGTACGTTTGTGTGTCTGTTGTATCTCAGGTAGTTATTACAGGGATTTCATGCTATATTTGATGTTTTCTTTTTATGTCTTGTTTGGGTTTATGGTCTTTAGTATTAATGATGTATTGGCAGGTTTTGTTATTCATAGGAAAATATGAGCAGTCTTCAAATGTTGACTTTGAATGTTTGAGGGTTAAATTCTCCTGTAAAAAGACTAAAATGCTCAGAATATTTCAAATAAAAGAACGTTGAAATGCTTTTGTTGAGGAAACCCCCTTCAAATCTGTTGATATGAGCAGATTTCAGAACAAACTGTAGATGGTGGCAGTTTTCTCTTCTGCCCCGACTAAGACCAAGGTGGTGTTGATATTGATTAGAAGGAAGTTCAATTTAACATGAAGAGCTTCTGGTTCAGATAATGAAGGCAGATTTTATCATGTCATTTCTGTGTTAAACAGTTCCAAAGATTCAATATATGATTCTAATGATTTTCACATCAAACTCTTTGACTCAATTAAATGAACTTTGTTAAACTTTTCAGACGCCATCTTGATTCTCGAGGGGGATTTTCAGCTGTTAGTCGAGCCTTATATTGACTCTACTCAGCTCTGCTCCAGCTTCACACACACTTTCATCTTTTTGTTTATCATCCTTTTTAAAAGATTGAAATGTTGTAGATATCTGGTGATTATTACATCCTTCCACCAATGACACTGTTTTCTCCTCACGTCATCGTTCGTTCTCTCGTATTGATGATTTCTTTGTTTCTCCATCACTTGTTAAATAAACCTCCAGAGTGACGGGACGTCATCTGCTTTTGTCTGACCCTCTCCTATTATCTTTTCTGTGGAAAACTTCTTGGGTTCAGTCAAAGTCAAAAGATGGAGATTTAACACGACTCTTTTACAAAATAATGATTTTCTAACTAACGTTACTGAAAGAGTGAGTGACTTCATACAAGACAATCGTCAGTCAGAAGTCAACCCATACATACTCTGGGAATCAACCCCGTGTCATAGAAGAGGAGTTTGCATCTCCTTTTCTTCGTATCTGAATAGAATTCATCAAGAGAAACTCGAGGAATCAGACCAGGAAATAAGTTTTCTTGAATCCCAACAAAAGTGAAATTATATTGAGGACAGGCAGAAATTCTTATCTGCTGCAAAGTCGACTTACAGATCTCTTTCTTCTGCACAGGCAGAATTTCTTCACTTCAAAACCCAAACAAAACACTATGAATATGCAGAAAGTTAAAACAATCAGAACGTCAAGCTTCTATAGACTGTATCAAAAACATTCATGGTGTACTATGAACACTTCCATCTGAAATTAATCATATTTTTACTTCTTTTTATTCTAATTTCTACAGTTCTGAAGCTGAGAAGTGCTGGGACAGCTGTTAAACATGTCTGTAAAGTTCAGGACTTGATGAAATAAATTTTTATTTGATAAAGTCTGATTTATTTCATATTGAACATTTTGAAATTGTACAGAAAACATGTGTCTGTATTTTTCATCAAATGACACATGATTGTTTGAATGAGAAGAAACAGAAGAGAATGAAAGTGAAAGTAACAACATGTCTGATTTGATGATTATTCCAGACTGGTCTGAGATCAGCAGCATGTTATTAATGTGTGTTGACATGAATAGGTGTGTGAATGTTGTGCTGACATTTGGATGATGTGTGTAGAAGGCTGACATTATGATGATCCACAATAACACAATGACAAAGTCACTCTGCTCATTTTAGAGAAAAGTTCATTGATTAGGACATAGTAATGTTGAGCTGCACATTTAAAACCTCAACACATCTGATTGGATTATAAATGGATTTTTATCTTCTTCATTTATTCTTTATTCAGATTGGAGAACTGCAGTTTGTCAGAGATCAGCTGTGCTTCTCTGGTCTCAGCTCTGAAGTCCAACTCCTCCCATCTGACACATCTGGACCTGAGAGGAAACGACCTGAAGGATTCAGGAGTGAAGCGTCTGTCAGCTGGACTGGAGAGTCCACACTGTCGACTGAAGACTCTGAGGTCAGTTCATGTATTTTGCTCTTGTACAGTGTATATCTACCAAAATGAAATCCACAAGAGAAGTTTTAAATTTCCTTCAGTTCTCTTGTTTTCTGGGTTTGTTTCAGCACAAATCACAACAGCTCTTTTTTAAAGTTTGTCAGTCTGAACAGTTTATCTGTGAATTTAGTCTGAAGTCAAACTGGATTCATGTTATTAAGGAAACTGTAGGATTTATCCTTCAATGTGCTGCCAAATTAAATCAACATTTATCATTTTTGTTCCATGTGAGACATCAAGAAATCAAAAAAGTCAAACAAGTTCAACACATGTTCAGGAATGTCTTTTTATACAAAACCTTCACAACACAGTATTTTACTGGAACTGATACATAAACACACACACACACACACACACACACACACACACACACACACACACACACACACACACACACACACACAGAGTCAGGTGTTTGAAGTTTGGTGTCTGATGTTTGACCAACGACAGGCGACACTTCAACATGTGATATATTTTCTAGATTCTCAGACTCTTTAATTTTCATCAATTTACAGACAAAATGAATTTTTTTGGTTGTTTAATTTTTAACTTTATATTTTTAATTGATGACACTGACTGATACTGTGATTTAAATGTGTGATTCTTTTGGAATCTTATTTTTCCTCTCAACCTCTGGTTTTATTTATTTATTTATTTATTTGTTTGTTTATTTATTTGTTGTATAATGACACAGTCTTCCTTGAAGAATCTGATATGACGGTGAAATAAATTGATTATCTGATCCCCTCCTTCTCTCTTCCTCCACCATTTAAAGTGTCATCATTAGTGGTTGGTTAACAATATTTAACAGTGGAGTCGAGGGATGAAGTGGAGCTGCTGGGTTCAGACACAACAAGGAGGGAATAGAAGGAAACCAGACCAGAAACAAACACACAAGATCATTTAGACAAACTGATTGATTTGAATTATAGTCGTATGATTGAAAGATCTTCCTTTTTCTGTTAGATACTGAAGATATTGATATTCTCAGCTAAGTTCTTTCTACTTTATGTTTTTTTCTTCCTTCTTTTTTTCTCTCTCTCCTTCACTCCTAACCTCCATCTTATTATCCTCTAATTAAGGAACACTTATATTCTATATGAGGGAAAGGTGATTATATATTCAGGAAAAAGGAAGACTGGTGAAAATAATTAATAAATTAAATGAAATCAAGTCTTCATTTAGTTTTTTGTTCTTTTTCTCCTCCTGCTTGTCATTTTCTCTGGTTTTTCTCTTCATTGTGTAAAACAAGTTCAGACTGAGCGTCTCCAGCTTCTATCAGGAAACTCTGGCTTCCTAATATGATCCTTCTCACAGTCACTTTACAGGAGCTTTGACTGATGCTCTCCTGACATACTGACTCTTTTTATTGACTTTCATTTTGTTTGTCAAACTGTAGATTGTTTATTTGTACGTTTGTGTGTCTGTTGTATCTCAGGTAGTTATTACAGGGATTTCATGCTATATTTGATGTTTTCTTTTTATGTCTTGTTTGGGTTTATGGTCTTTAGTATTAATGATGTATTGGCAGGTTTTGTTATTCATAGGAAAATATGAGCAGTCTTCAAATGTTGACTTTGAATGTTTGAGGGTTAAACTCTCCTGTAAAAAGACTAAAATGCTCAGAATATTTCAAATAAAAGAACGTTGAAATGCTTTTGTTGAGGAAACCCCCTTCAAATCTGTTGGTATGAGCAGATTTCAGAACAAACTGTAGATGGTGGCAGTTTTCTCTTCTGCCCCGACTAAGACCAAGGTGGTGTTGATATTGATTAGAAGGAAGTTCAATTTAACATGAAGAGCTTCTGGTTCAGATAATGAAGGCAGATTTTATCATGTCATTTCTGTGTTAAACAGTTCCAAAGATTCAATATATGATTCTAATGATTTTCACATCAAACTCTTTGACTCAATTAAATGAACTTTGTTAAACTTTTCAGACGCCATCTTGATTCTCGAGGGGGATTTTCAGCTGTTAGTCGAGCCTTATATTGACTCTACTCAGCTCTGCTCCAGCTTCACACACACTTTCATCTTTTTCTTTATCATCCTTTTTAAAAGATTGAAATGTTGTAGATATCTGGTGATTATTACATCCTTCCACCAATGACACTGTTTTCTCCTCACGTCATCGTTCGTTCTCTCGTATTGATGATTTCTTTGTTTCTCCATCACTTGTTAAATAAACCTCCAGAGTGACGGGACGTCATCTGCTTTTGTCTGACCCTCTCCTATTATCTTTTCTGTGGAAAACTTCTTGGGTTCAGTCAAAGTCAAAAGATGGAGATTTAACACGACTCTTTTACAAAATAATGATTTTCTAACTAACGTTACTGAAAGAGTGAGTGACTTCATACAAGACAATCGTCAGTCAGAAGTCAACCCATACATACTCTGGGAATCAACCCCGTGTCATAGAAGAGGAGTTTGCATCTCCTTTTCTTCGTATCTGAACAGAATTCATCAAGAGAAACTCGAGGAATCAGACCAGGAAATAAGTTTTCTTGAATCCCAACAAACGTTAAATTATATTGAGGACAGGCAGAAATTCTTATCTGCTGCAAAGTCGACTTACAGATCTCTTTCTTCTGCACAGGCAGAATTTCTTCACTTCAAAACCCAAACAAAACACTATGAATATGCAGAAAGTTAAAACAATCAGAACGTCAAGCTTCTATAGACTGTATCAAAAACATTCATGGTGTACTATGAACACTTCCATCTGAAATTAATCATATTTTTACTTCTTTTTATTCTAATTTCTTCAGTTCTGAAGCTGAGAAGTGCTGGGACAGCTGTTAAACATGTCTGTAAAGTTCAGGACTTGATGAAATGAATTTTTATTTGATAAAGTCTGATTTATTTCATATTGAACATTTTGAAATTGTACAGAAAACATGTGTCTGTATTTTTCATCAAATGACACATGATTGTTTGAATGAGAAGAAACAGAAGAGAATGAAAGTGAAAGTAACAACATGTCTGATTTGATGATTATTCCAGACTGGTCTGAGATCAGCAGCATGTTATTAATGTGTGTTGACATGAATAGGTGTGTGAATGTTGTGCTGACATTTGGATGATGTGTGTAGAAGGCTGACATTATGATGATCCACAATAACACAATGACAAAGTCACTCTGCTCATTTTAGAGAAAAGTTCATTGATTAGGACATAGTAATGTTGAGCTGCACATTTAAAACCTCAACACATCTGATTGGATTATAAATGGATTTTTATCTTCTTCATTTATTCTTTATTCAGATTGAGGAGCTGCAGTTTGTCAGAGATCAGCTGTGCTTCTCTGGTCTCAGCTCTGAAGTCCAACCCCTCCCATCTGACACATCTGGACCTGAGTGACAACAACCTGAAGGATTCAGGAGTGAAGCTTCTGTCAGCTGGACTGGAGAGTCCACACTGTCGACTGAAGACTCTGAGGTCAGTTCATGTATTTTGCTCTTGTACAGTGTATATCTACCAAAATGAAATCCACAAGAGAAGTTTTAAATTTCCTTCAGTTCTCTTGTTTTCTGGGTTTGTTTCAGCACAAATCACAACAGCTCTTTTTTAAAGTTTGTCAGTCTGAACAGTTTATCTGTGAATTTAGTCTGAAGTCAAACTGGATTCATGTTATTAAGGAAACTGTAGGATTTATCCTTCAATGTGCTGCCAAATTAAATCAACATTTATCATTTTTGTTCCATGTGAGACATCAAGAAATCAAAAAAGTCAAACAAGTTCAACACATGTTCAGGAATGTCTTTTTATACAAAACCTTCACAACACAGTATTTTACTGGAACTGATACATAAACACACACACACACACACACACACACACACACACACACACACACACACACACACACACACAGAGTCAGGTGTTTGAAGTTTGGTGTCTGATGTTTGACCAACGACAGGCGACACTTCAACATGTGATATATTTTCTAGATTCTCAGACTCTTTAATTTTCATCAATTTACAGACAAAATGAATTTTTTTGGTTGTTTAATTTTTAACTTTATATTTTTAATTGATGACACTGACTGATACTGTGATTTAAATGTGTGATTCTTTTGGAATCTTATTTTTCCTCTCAACCTCTGGTTTTATTTATTTATTTATTTATTTATTTATTTATTTATTTATTTGTTGTATAATGACACAGTCTTCCTTGAAGAATCTGATATGACGGTGAAATAAATTGATTATCTGATCCCCTCCTTCTCTCTTCCTCCACCATTTAAAGTGTCATCATTAGTGGTTGGTTAACAATATTTAACAGTGGAGTCGAGGGATGAAGTGGAGCTGCTGGGTTCAGACACAACAAGGAGGGAATAGAAGGAAACCAGACCAGAAACAAACACACAAGATCATTTAGACAAACTGATTGATTTGAATTATAGTCGTATGATTGAAAGATCTTCCTTTTTCTGTTAGATACTGAAGATATTGATATTCTCAGCTAAGTTCTTTCTACTTTATGTTTTTTTCTTCCTTCTTTTTTTCTCTCTCTCTCCTTCACTCCTAACCTCCATCTTATTATCCTCTAATTAAGGAACACTTATATTCTATATGAGGGAAAGGTGATTATATATTCAGGAAAAAAGAAGACTGGTGAAAATAATTAATAAATTAAATGAAATGAAGTCTTCATTTAGTTTTTTGTTCTTTTTCTCCTCCTGCTTGTCATTTTCTCTGGTTTTTCTCTTCATTGTGTAAAACAAGTTCAGACTGAGCGTCTCCAGCTTCTATCAGGAAACTCTGGCTTCCTAATATGATCCTTCTCACAGTCACTTTACAGGAGCTTTGACTGATGCTCTCCTGACATACTGACTCTTTTTATTGACTTTCATTTTGTTTGTCAAACTGTAGATTGTTTATTTGTACGTTTGTGTGTCTGTTGTATCTCAGGTAGTTATTACAGGGATTTCATGCTATATTTGATGTTTTCTTTTTATGTCTTGTTTGGGTTTATGGTCTTTAGTATTAATGATGTATTGGCAGGTTTTGTTATTCATAGGAAAATATGAGCAGTCTTCAAATGTTGACTTTGAATGTTTGAGGGTTAAACTCTCCTGTAAAAAGACTAAAATGCTCAGAATATTTCAAATAAAAGAACGTTGAAATGCTTTTGTTGAGGAAACCCCCTTCAAATCTGTTGATATGAGCAGATTTCAGAACAAACTGTAGATGGTGGCAGTTTTCTCTTCTGCCCCGACTAAGACCAAGGTGGTGTTGATATTGATTAGAAGGAAGTTCAATTTAACATGAAGAGCTTCTGGTTCAGATAATGAAGGCAGATTTTATCATGTCATTTCTGTGTTAAACAGTTCCAAAGATTCAATATATGATTCTAATGATTTTCACATCAAACTCTTTGACTCAATTAAATGAACTTTGTTAAACTTTTCAGACGCCATCTTGATTCTCGAGGGGGATTTTCAGCTGTTAGTCGAGCCTTATATTGACTCTACTCAGCTCTGCTCCAGCTTCACACACACTTTCATCTTTTTGTTTATCATCCTTTTTAAAAGATTGAAATGTTGTAGATATCTGGTGATTATTACATCCTTCCACCAATGACACTGTTTTCTCCTCACGTCATCGTTCGTTCTCTCGTATTGATGATTTCTTTGTTTCTCCATCACTTGTTAAATAAACCTCCAGAGTGACGGGACGTCATCTGCTTTTGTCTGACCCTCTCCTATTATCTTTTCTGTGGAAAACTTCTTGGGTTCAGTCAAAGTCAAAAGATGGAGATTTAACACGACTCTTTTACAAAATAATGATTTTCTAACTAACGTTACTGAAAGAGTGAGTGACTTCATACAAGACAATCGTCAGTCAGAAGTCAACCCATACATACTCTGGGAATCAACCCCGTGTCATAGAAGAGGAGTTTGCATCTCCTTTTCTTCGTATCTGAACAGAATTCATCAAGAGAAACTCGAGGAATCAGACCAGGAAATAAGTTTTCTTGAATCCCAACAAACGTTAAATTATATTGAGGACAGGCAGAAATTCTTATCTGCTGCAAAGTCGACTTACAGATCTCTTTCTTCTGCACAGGCAGAATTTCTTCACTTCAAAACCCAAACAAAACACTATGAATATGCAGAAAGTTAAAACAATCAGAACGTCAAGCTTCTATAGACTGTATCAAAAACATTCATGGTGTACTATGAACACTTCCATCTGAAATTAATCATATTTTTACTTCTTTTTATTCTAATTTCTTCAGTTCTGAAGCTGAGAAGTGCTGGGACAGCTGTTAAACATGTCTGTAAAGTTCAGGACTTGATGAAATGAATTTTTATTTGATAAAGTCTGATTTATTTCATATTGAACATTTTGAAATTGTACAGAAAACATATGTCTGTATTTTTCATCAAATGACACATGATTGTTTGAATGAGAAGAAACAGAAGAGAATGAAAGTGAAAGTAACAACATGTCTGATTTGATGATTATTCCAGACTGGTCTGAGATCAGCAGCATGTTATTAATGTGTGTTGAC
Source organism: Lutjanus erythropterus (assembly GCF_056507025.1). Taxonomy (NCBI): domain Eukaryota; kingdom Metazoa; phylum Chordata; class Actinopteri; order Lutjaniformes; family Lutjanidae; genus Lutjanus; species Lutjanus erythropterus. Next base: position 39,412,632 of record NC_139329.1, read on the forward strand.
ATGAATAGGTGTGTGAATGTTGTGCTGACATTTGGATGATGTGTGTAGAAGGCTGACATTATGATGATCCACAATAACACAATGACAAAGTCACTCTGCTCATTTTAGAGAAAAGTTCATTGATTAGGACATAGTAATGTTGAGCTGCACATTTAAAACCTCAACACATCTGATTGGATTATAAATGGATTTTTATCTTCATCATTTATTCTTTATTCAGATTGTGGGACTGCAGTTTGTCAGAGATCAGCTGTGCTTCTCTGGTCTCAGCTCTGAAGTCCAACTCCTCCCATCTGACAGATCTGGACCTGAGCAACAACAGAGACCTGAAGGATTCAGGAGTGAAGCTTCTGTCAGCTGGACTGGAGAGTCCACACTGTCGACTGGAGACTCTGAGGTCAGTTCATGTATTTTGCTCTTGTACAGTGTATATCTACCAAAATGAAATCCACAAGAGAAGTTTTAAATTTCCTTCAGTTCTCTTGTTTTCTGGGTTTGTTTCAGCACAAATCACAACAGCTCTTTTTTAAAGTTTGTCAGTCTGAACAGTTTATCTGTGAATTTAGTCTGAAGTCAAACTGGATTCATGTTATTAAGGAAACTGTAGGATTTATCCTTCAATGTGCTGCCAAATTAAATCAACATTTATCATTTTTGTTCCATGTGAGACATCAAGAAATCAAAAAAGTCAAACAAGTTCAACACATGTTCAGGAATGTCTTTTTATACAAAACCTTCACAACACAGTATTTTACTGGAACTGATACATAAACACACACACACACACACACACACACACACACACACACACACACACACACACACACAGATTCAGGTGTTTGAAGTTTGGTGTCTGATGTTTGACCAACGACAGGCGACACTTCAACATGTGATATATTTTCTAGATTCTCAGACTCTTTAATTTTCATCAATTTACAGACAAAATGAATTTTTTTGGTTGTTTAATTTTTAACTTTATATTTTTAATTGATGACACTGACTGATACTGTGATTTAAATGTGTGATTCTTTTGGAATCTTATTTTTCCTCTCAACCTCTGGTTTTATTTATTTATTTATTTATTTGTTGTATAATGACACAGTCTTCCTTGAAGAATCTGATATGACGGTGAAATAAATTGATTATCTGATCCCCTCCTTCTCTCTTCCTCCACCATTTAAAGTGTCATCATTAGTGGTTGGTTAACAATATTTAACAGTGGAGTCGAGGGATGAAGTGGAGCTGCTGGGTTCAGACACAACAAGGAGGGAATAGAAGGAAACCAGACCAGAAACAAACAGACAAGATCATTTAGACAAACTGATTGATTTGAATTATAGTCGTATGATTGAAAGATCTTCCTTTTTCTGTTAGATACTGAAGATATTGATATTCTCAGCTAAGTTCTTTCTACTTTATGTTTTTTCCTTCCTTCTTTTTTTCTCTCTCTCTCCTTCACTCCTAACCTCCATCTTATTATCCTCTAATTAAGGAACACTTATATTCTATATGAGGGAAAGGTGATTATATATTCAGGAAAAAGGAAGACTGGTGAAAATAATTAATAAATTAAATTAAATCAAGTCTTCATTTAGTTTTTTGTTCTTTTTCTCCTCCTGCTTGTCATTTTCTCTGGTTTTTCTCTTCATTGTGTAAAACAAGTTCAGACTGAGCGTCTCCAGCTTCTATCAGGAAACTCTGGCTTCCTAATATGATCCTTCTCACAGTCACTTTACAGGAGCTTTGACTGATGCTCTCCTGACATACTGACTCTTTTTATTGACTTTCATTTTGTTTGTCAAACTGTAGATTGTTTATTTGTACGTTTGTGTGTCTGTTGTATCTCAGGTAGTTATTACAGGGATTTCATGCTATATTTGATGTTTTCTTTTTATGTCTTGTTTGGGTTTATGGTCTTTAGTATTAATGATGTATTGGCAGGTTTTGTTATTCATAGGAAAATATGAGCAGTCTTCAAATGTTGACTTTGAATGTTTGAGGGTTAAATTCTCCTGTAAAAAGACTAAAATGCTCAGAATATTTCAAATAAAAGAACGTTGAAATGCTTTTGTTGAGGAAACCCCCTTCAAATCTGTTGATATGAGCAGATTTCAGAACAAACTGTAGATGGTGGCAGTTTTCTCTTCTGCCCCGACTAAGACCAAGGTGGTGTTGATATTGATTAGAAGGAAGTTCAATTTAACATGAAGAGCTTCTGGTTCAGATAATGAAGGCAGATTTTATCATGTCATTTCTGTGTTAAACAGTTCCAAAGATTCAATATATGATTCTAATGATTTTCACATCAAACTCTTTGACTCAATTAAATGAACTTTGTTAAACTTTTCAGACGCCATCTTGATTCTCGAGGGGGATTTTCAGCTGTTAGTCGAGCCTTATATTGACTCTACTCAGCTCTGCTCCAGCTTCACACACACTTTCATCTTTTTGTTTATCATCCTTTTTAAAAGATTGAAATGTTGTAGATATCTGGTGATTATTACATCCTTCCACCAATGACACTGTTTTCTCCTCACGTCATCGTTCATTCTCTCGTATTGATGATTTCTTTGTTTCTCCATCACTTGTTAAATAAACCTCCAGAGTGACGGGACGTCATCTGCTTTTGTCTGACCCTCTCCTATTATCTTTTCTGTGGAAAACTTCTTGGGTTCAGTCAAAGTCAAAAGATGGAGATTTAACACGACTCTTTTACAAAATAATGATTTTCTAACTAACGTTACTGAAAGAGTGAGTGACTTCATACAAGACAATCGTCAGTCAGAAGTCAACCCATACATACTCTGGGAATCAACCCCGTGTCATAGAAGAGGAGTTTGCATCTCCTTTTCTTCGTATCTGAACAGAATTCATCAAGAGAAACTCGAGGAATCAGACCAGGAAATAAGTTTTCTTGAATCCCAACAAACGTTAAATTATATTGAGGACAGGCAGAAATTCTTATCTGCTGCAAAGTCGACTTACAGATCTCTTTCTTCTGCACAGGCAGAATTTCTTCACTTCAAAACCCAAACAAAACACTATGAATATGCAGAAAGTTAAAACAATCAGAACGTCAAGCTTCTATAGACTGTATCAAAAACATTCATGGTGTACTATGAACACTTCCATCTGAAATTAATCATATTTTTACTTCTTTTTATTCTAATTTCTACAGTTCTGAAGCTGAGAAGTGCTGGGACAGCTGTTAAACATGTCTGTAAAGTTCAGGACTTGATGAAATGAATTTTTATTTGATAAAGTCTGATTTATTTCATATTGAACATTTTGAAATTGTACAGAAAACATGTGTCTGTATTTTTCATCAAATGACACATGATTGTTTGAATGAGAAGAAACAGAAGAGAATGAAAGTGAAAGTAACAACATGTCTGATTTGATGATTATTCCAGACTGGTCTGAGATCAGCAGCATGTTATTAATGTGTGTTGACATGAATAGGTGTGTGAATGTTGTGCTGACATTTGGATGATGTGTGTAGAAGGCTGACATTATGATGATCCACAATAACACAATGACAAAGTCACTCTGCTCATTTTAGAGAAAAGTTCATTGATTAGGACATAGTAATGTTGAGCTGCACATTTAAAACCTCAACACATCTGATTGGATTATAAATGGATTTTTATCTTCATCATTTATTCTTTATTCAGATTGAGGGGCTGCAGTTTGTCAGAGATCAGCTGTGCTTCTCTGGTCTCAGCTCTGAAGTCCAACCCCTCCCATCTGACACATCTGGACCTGAGCTACAACAACCTGCAGGATTCAGGAGTGAAGCTTCTGTCAGCTGGACTGGAGAGTCCACACTGTCGACTGAAGACTCTGAGGTCAGTTCATGTATTTTGCTCTTGTACAGTGTATATCTACCAAAATGAAATCCACAAGAGAAGTTTTAAATTTCCTTCAGTTCTCTTGTTTTCTGGGTTTGTTTCAGCACAAATCACAACAGCTCTTTTTTAAAGTTTGTCAGTCTGAACAGTTTATCTGTGAATTTAGTCTGAAGTCAAACTGGATTCATGTTATTAAGGAAACTGTAGGATTTATCCTTCAGTGTGCTGCCAAATTAAATCAACATTTATCATTTTTGTTCCATGTGAGACATCAAGAAATCAAAAAAGTCAAACAAGTTCAACACATGTTCAGGAATGTCTTTTTATACAAAACCTTCACAACACAGTATTTTACTGGAACTGATACATAAACACACACACACACACACACACACACACACACACACACACACACACACACACACACACAGTCAGGTGTTTGAAGTTTGGTGTCTGATGTTTGACCAACGACAGGCGACACTTCAACATGTGATATATTTTCTAGATTCTCAGACTCTTTAATTTTCATCGATTTACAGACAAAATTACTTTTTTTTGGTTGTTTAATTTTTAACCTTATATTTTTAATTGATGACACTGACTGATACTGTGATTTAAATGTGTGATTCTTCTTTAATCTTATTTTTCCTCTCAACCTCTGGTTTTATTTATTTATTTATTTATTTATTTATTTGTTTATTGATTTGTTGTATAATGACACAGTCTTCCTTGAAGAATCTGATATGACGGTGAAATAAATTGATTATCTGATCCCCTCCTTCTCTCTTCCTCCACCATTTAAAGTGTCATCATTAGTGGTTGGTTAACAATATTTAACAGTGGAGTCGAGGGATGAAGTGGAGCTGCTGGGTTCAGACACAACAAGGAGGGAATAGAAGGAAACCAGACCAGAAACAAACACACAAGATCATTTAGACAAACTGATTGATTTGAATTATAGTCGTATGATTGAAAGATCTTCCTTTTTCTGTTAGATACTGAAGATATTGATATTCTCAGCTAAGTTCTTTCTACTTTATGTTTTTTTCTTCCTTCTTTTTTTCTCTCTCTCTCCTTCACTCCTAACCTCCATCTTATTATCCTCTAATTAAGGAACACTTATATTCTATATGAGGGAAAGGTGATTATATATTCAGGAAAAAGGAAGACTGGTGAAAATAATTAATAAATTAAATGAAATCAAGTCTTCATTTAGTTTTTTGTTCTTTTTCTCCTCCTGCTTGTCATTTTCTCTGGTTTTTCTCTTCATTGTGTAAAACAAGTTCAGACTGAGCGTCTCCAGCTTCTATCAGGAAACTCTGGCTTCCTAATATGATCCTTCTCACAGTCACTTTACAGGAGCTTTGACTGATGCTCTCCTGACATACTGACTCTTTTTATTGACTTTCATTTTGTTTGTCAAACTGTAGATTGTTTATTTGTACGTTTGTGTGTCTGTTGTATCTCAGGTAGTTATTACAGGGATTTCATGCTATATTTGATGTTTTCTTTTTATGTCTTGTTTGGGTTTATGGTCTTTAGTATTAATGATGTATTGGCAGGTTTTGTTATTCATAGGAAAATATGAGCAGTCTTCAAATGTTGACTTTGAATGTTTGAGGGTTAAACTCTCCTGTAAAAAGACTAAAATGCTCAGAATATTTCAAATAAAAGAACGTTGAAATGCTTTTGTTGAGGAAACCCCCTTCAAATCTGTTGGTATGAGCAGATTTCAGAACAAACTGTAGATGGTGGCAGTTTTCTCTTCTGCCCCGACTAAGACCAAGGTGGTGTTGATATTGATTAGAAGGAAGTTCAATTTAACATGAAGAGCTTCTGGTTCAGATAATGAAGGCAGATTTTATCATGTCATTTCTGTGTTAAACAGTTCCAAAGCTTCAATATATGATTCTAATGATTTTCACATCAAACTCTTTGACTCAATTAAATGAACTTTGTTAAACTTTTCAGACGCCATCTTGATTCTCGAGGGGGATTTTCAGCTGTTAGTCGAGCCTTATATTGACTCTACTCAGCTCTGCTCCAGCTTCACACACACTTTCATCTTTTTGTTTATCATCCTTTTTAAAAGATTGAAATGTTGTAGATATCTGGTGATTATTACATCCTTCCACCAATGACACTGTTTTCTCCTCACGTCATCGTTCGTTCTCTCGTATTGATGATTTCTTTGTTTCTCCATCACTTGTTAAATAAACCTCCAGAGTGACGGGACGTCATCTGCTTTTGTCTGACCCTCTCCTATTATCTTTTCTTTGGAAAACTTCTTGGGTTCAGTCAAAGTCAAAAGATGGAGATTTAACACGACTCTTTTACAAAATAATGATTTTCTAACTAACGTTACTGAAAGAGTGAGTGACTTCATACAAGACAATCGTCAGTCAGAAGTCAACCCATACATACTCTGGGAATCAACCCCGTGTCATAGAAGAGGAGTTTGCATCTCCTTTTCTTCGTATCTGAACAGAATTCATCAAGAGAAACTCGAGGAATCAGACCAGGAAATAAGTTTTCTTGAATCCCAACAAAAGTGAAATTATATTGAGGACAGGCAGAAATTCTTATCTGCTGCAAAGTCGACTTACAGATCTCTTTCTTCTGCACAGGCAGAATTTCTTCACTTCAAAACCCAAACAAAACACTATGAATATGCAGAAAGTTAAAACAATCAGAACGTCAAGCTTCTATAGACTGTATCAAAAACATTCATGGTGTACTATGAACACTTCCATCTGAAATTAATCATATTTTTACTTCTTTTTATTCTAATTTCTTCAGTTCTGAAGCTGAGAAGTGCTGGGACAGCTGTTAAACATGTCTGTAAAGTTCAGGACTTGATGAAATGAATTTTTATTTGATAAAGTCTGATTTATTTCATATTGAACATTTTGAAATTGTACAGAAAACATGTTTGTATTTTTCATCAAATGACACATGATTGTTTGAATGAGAAGAAACAGAAGAGAATGAAAGTGAAAGTAACAACATGTCTGATTTGATGATTATTCCAGACTGGTCTGAGATCAGCAGCATGTTATTAATGTGTGTTGACATGAATAGGTGTGTGAATGTTGTGCTGACATTTGGATGATGTGTGTAGAAGGCTGACATTATGATGATCCACAATAACACAATGACAAAGTCACTCTGCTCATTTTAGAGAAAAGTTCATTGATTAGGACATAGTAATGTTGAGCTGCACATTTAAAACCTCAACACATCTGATTGGATTATAAATGGATTTTTATCTTCATCATTTATTCTTTATTCAGATTGTGGGGCTGCAGTTTGTCAGAGATCAGCTGTGCTTCTCTGGTCTCAGCTCTGAAGTCCAACTCCTCCCATCTGACAGATCTGGACCTGAGCTTCAACAACCTGAAGGATTCAGGAGTGAAGTTTCTGTCAGCTGGACTGGAGAGTCCACACTGTCGACTGGAGACTCTGAGGTCAGTTCATGTATTTTGCTCTTGTACAGTGTATATCTACCAAAATGAAATCCACAAGAGAAGTTTTAAATTTCCTTCAGTTCTCTTGTTTTCTGGGTTTGTTTCAGCACAAATCACAACAACTCTTTTTTAAAGTTTGTCAGTCTGAACAGTTTATCTGTGAATTTAGTCTGAAGTCAAACTGGATTCATGTTATTAAGGAAACTGTAGGATTTATCCTTCAATGTGCTGCCAAATTAAATCAACATTTATCATTTTTGTTCCATGTGAGACATCAAGAAATCAAAACAGTCAAACAAGTTCAACACATGTTCAGGAATGTCTTTTTATACAAAACCTTCACAACACAGTATTTTACTGGAACTGATACATAAACACACACACACACACACACACACACACACACACACACACACACGAAGATGAAGTGCACAGTGATCCAACACATCTGCTTCTGCTTCCTTTACTCTGTATTGATCCTTTTTGTTGATCAAAAATAGTCAGTTCCATCATCGCTGTCATTAGAGGCTCAGTAATGTGTGTAGTCCCTTTTAGAGGGATGCAGTTCTCTGCAAATATCAACTAAATCAAATTCTTTAAGTGTTGTCTTGATCATTTTAGTAACATGGTTGGTATTTTTCTTGTTGTTTGTTGTATCTAGACGACTATTCAACACAATATTGAAGTCACCCCCACATATTAATATTCTGTCCATCTCTAAAATTATCTTATCAAGCAGGGTGTTAAAAAATGTTTTCCACTGTTAAGTGGGACATAAACATGAAGCAAAGTCACTGTTTTGTTTTCCAGTTTTCTTTCACAATAATAAATCTTCCTTCCTTCTCACTGATTTCTTTAGTAGATTCAAATGTCAGTGAGTTGTGAGCGAGTTTGGTCGCTCCTCTTCTACAACCATGACTGAATGAACTGTAGATGTATTTGTGCAGCCAAACCTCTTGAGCTTCTCACTTTCCTGCAGAGACAAATGTGTTTCTTGAAGTATATAATCTGTGATTTGTTCTTCCTTAATTTAGTCATTACTTTACCAGGTTTAACAGGGTTATTCAAACCGTTAACATTTAACCACAGTATCTTAATATTATACTCTTTCATTTCTATTTATTCAGTCGTATTGCAATCCAGACCCAAACATGAAAAAATAGATGAATAATGGAACATCAGTGGAACACTGAACTTTGTGACTTCTGAAGAAAAGGATGTATTTTTCCTTCCTTTATGTTCCCTGTTGGTGTGAGGAGGGTAAAGTTCCTCAACACTGTAGGGCTCCTCCCTAGTAGTGAACAAATACACACTTATACTAGACATGTCCAACATTTAGCTCAAACTTAAACCACTTCCTCCATCGCTTTCACAAACTTACAGGATTAAGTCATAAGTCTTTTAAGATTTGTGACCCAGAGTTAGAATCTTCTCAAATCGTTGTCCACAACAAAAAAACACACAAAAAAACAAAACATAGTGTGATCTTTGTCATTGTAAATAAAACTATAAAGAGGCACAATCTTAAACGTTTTGTATTTCATAAAGCACAGATTTTTACATCTTAATCCAAATTGATTGGTGACATTCAAATTTAATTTCCATAGATGGTTCTAATAACTCAGATTATACCTCTGTTTCATCATGTGTCTCTTCCAAAAAGAGATGCATGTTTTAGTTTTAACTCTGTGGGCCTCGTCTGAACTCTGAGCTTCTCTCTTGCACGCTGAGCTGCACTGTCTGAAGCGTTGGTGTGTTTCCATGGCATCAACTTGTTCAGTCGCTCTTCCACGGTCGTCACGGCGCTCAGCCTTGTGTGATTTGACTAAGGCTAGCTGTTACGTTAGCTTCACCTGACGCTGATTCTTCATCGACACCATCTCCTCTCTGTTCAGCAGTCTTGGCCACATCTGAGTTTTCTTGTGTTTTATTCATCTTGTCACTCTTATGACTCCTTTGCAGTTTCTCTGCTCTCATACTTCAGTTGAAATGGTTTCAGTTCTATTTATATTGATGGGAGGTTCTTTTAAAACCCGACTATGAGGAGCTCACAGCTACACGTCCATCTTGCTGTAGCACCAAACAGGAAGTCCCTGAGCTACAGGATCTCATTTACACCTGAGATTCATAATAAGATGTTCACACCACTGTAATGTCTCCTCTCTGTCTCTACTGTTACTGGATTTAATAAAACTATCAGGATTTTCTATTTACAACTAATAGAACCACACACATACAGCATTAATAGAATCTAAATGTAAAGATTCACACATGGCATCGTCTCGTGTTGCATCATAACGTATCGTATCGTGACACGACTAAATCGTATCGTACTGAATCGTTGGATTTTTAAAAATTTCTCAGATGTATCATCTGGTTGAACTTTTATCGAGATACGTATCGAATCGTGTCAGTCAGTGAGATACACACCCCTAATGAATAGGTGTGTGAATGTTGTGCTGACATTTGGATGATGTGTGTAGAAGGCTGACATTATGATGATCCACAATAACACAATGACAAAGTCACTCTGCTCATTTTAGAGAAAAGTTCATTGATTAGGACATAGTAATGTTGAGCTGCACATTTAAAACCTCAACACATCTGATTGGATTATAAATGGATTTTTATCTTCATCATTTATTCTTTATTCAGATTGAGGTGGTGCAGTTTGTCAGAGATCAGCTGTGCTTCTCTGGTCTCAGCTCTGAAGTCCAACCCCTCCCATCTGACACATCTGGACCTGAGCTACAACGACCTGAAGGATTCAGATGTGAAGCAGCTGTTTGATCTTGTGGAGAGTCCACACTGTCGACTGAAGACTGTGAGGTCAGTAGAGGGGCGGAGTCAGTCCATGCTGGTTTCAGCAGTATTGAAGTAAACACAGTTTGAATCAAAGTAAAGATCCAGTATTTCCTGTTTTCCTCAGTGAAGCTGTGAGAGGAGAACGGTGACAGGCTTCAGGATCTCAAAGTCTTTGTTTCAACACTAAACAATTGATCAGATCATCTTTGTCACAGATCTCAGATCAGTCTGACTGAAGCCTGCAAATCACTGGCTCTTATTTCATAGAACCGTGGTTACATTTAGTAACCATGTGGTCTTTGTACAGACCAGAACCTGCTGAAGTCCAGGAACCACAGCTGATGATTTGTCTTCAGTCTTTGTATGAACATGTAGGACCTTTAACATCATAAATATATATATCTGTCCATGTGTCTGTAGTTTTGTCCAAATATTTTGAATATTCACTTGTTTATCATGTTAATATTTGAAAAGTAGATGAAATATTCAAAGTGAGACTCTGGTTTTTAACAGCTTTGAACTCTAACAGCAGTAAATCCATCATTAAAGTGAGCAGTGAATGTCTCTGTGTTTCTGCAGTCATGATGCGTTCAGGGACTCTCAGCAGGTTATTTCCACTGTGTACTTGAGTGAAATCTGCAGAGTCAACAGACCTGATGGTCTGTGAGCTTCCAGCTCAGTGTGTCGACTCCAACAGGTTAACATGAGAGCTGAAAGGAAGCAGCTTCGCTCCACAGCCGCTCCACTTGTGCTCTGAACAGGACTGAAGTCCTGCTGCTCTTTATACTGGATGTGATGAAGAAGAGTCTCTGTAAACACTGATTTATGACTCCTGCTGTCTCTCTGCTTCTCTCATCAGCTGGGAATCATGATCTCAGTCAGAGTGATGATGATGAAGGAGTTTGTGTTGAGAGGATCAGCTGTGTCCTGATGATCCACAGAGGTTGAAGCAGCAGCAGCTTGTGTGTGGAGAGACTCTGACTGGGCCGAGTTACTGGGAGGTGGAGTGGAGAGGAGAGCTTCATCCAGCACTGACTGACAGACCAATCACAACCAGTGGAGACGACTGTCAGTGCTGCAGTCCGACCTGCTCTGAGATCCTCCTCCAGATGTTGGGGCCCTGGGTACTTAGTTCCACTGTTCCCCTCATTACTGCGCCCCTGGATTCCACAATAATAGAACCAAATGAAAGAGTGCGTTCATCCAGTCCCAACATACATTTAGAAGTGTGGAGGACAGAGCAGGAATTACAGCACAGACAACCAGTCAGTGCTGTGGCTGCCCCGGAGTGTGGCTGTAATGCTCCTTCTAAAATTAACTCCCCACACCACCAGTTTGACACGTCCTGTTCTCAACTGGACCTTAAAGTTCAAAGAAAACTACAGCAGCAAATAAACAAAGTCACGTTTCCCAGCGTCTCCGTCGTCACACTGGACATCAACAGCAGCGCGAGTCTCCCACTGCCTCAAATATATGTCAACATTAACAGCTAACCTGCTAGCTAACATTAGCTAAGCATTAACGTTACTGCAAACAGCGTATATGGACCTGACTGTCTGTCTGAGCCTGTAGACATGTGAGCTGAATGCAGTCGTGTCTTCAGTCTCCTGATGCATTTGTTTTTATTCTGACAGAATCAAAACAGTCACATGATCAACTTACTTCCTGTGGCTTCAACAAATATGAACTCTGCTGTTTGTGTTTTTATCAGCTATTTGTACATTACAGATAAAAGTGGAGCAGCTGTTTGTCACTTGTGTAGTTTGAGGTTCAACATGCTGAGTCATGATAATCATGAGATAATGATGACTTAACAAGGTGGTAACGACTCAGCGTGAAGCTTTACTCTGCCGTGGAAGATGGTTTTCATTTGCTGTCTTTATGTTGCAGACGCCTTGTTTTGAAATCAGCGACACATACGGTGGATTTGCTCCACATGTGGCCGATCAGGCAGAAAGTTTTCAATGTAAAGTTTGACAAGTGAAAACATTTTGATGCTCATATTTCCTGCAGCATCAGTGAATCACAGTTTGATGTGTGAGCCTGCTGCTTTTCACATGACATGATCAACACAGACACATAAAGTCGACCTGTGGAGCTTTTTCCCCTCAGAAATCAGTGTTGAAGCAGTTGTTCATGTTGTGGAGCTCCTGCTGGAGCTGCTTTCTGCCACCAGATGGCGCCGTTTCCTCTCAACTGCTGATGTTGACGCTTTCTGTCTTCATTTGGCAAAAATTCAATGTCCTCATCATTTAGTTCAACTGGATTTAAAATGTTCAACTGGCTTTGAAATTCAACTCAGCACACAAGTTCAAACATTAAACCCTGATTTAATCAAACTGGAGGAATTTAAATAATCACTGATGATGATGATGATGATGATGATGATGATGATGATGATGATGATGATGTATTTGTTCTTTCTATTTCTTCTCATATTTTCCATTGATTGCTGTTTTTATATGAATATATTGCTGGTATATATTGTAGAATAAGGCCCATATTTACTTGTGAACTTGCTGTTGTATATATTTAGTTATTATTGTTCTATGATCTCTTTTATATATTGTAGTAGAACGTCGATATTTTGACAGACTTGTTCTTTTTCTATTCTTGTCATTTCTCTGTGCTTCTATATGTTTGTATTGTTGAATGGGAGCAGCTGTAACGTGACCAATTTCCCCCCCGAGGATCAATAAAGTATTTGTGATTGTGATTGTGAGCTACTTTGTTCTGGCAGCTTTCAAACCTGTGACATGAACACGACTAAAATCCATCAACATAAATATCAAGTTGAGCTGTGAATCAGGAAGATTTGACATTTGATCAACGTCTTCAAATCCACTTTTCTCCTCATGTTTCCCCTGAAGGAGCTTTAAGGGTGAAAAAGTGCTGCAGCTGGATTCAAGTCAAACATCAAAGCACCGTCTTTGTTTTCTTTATTTCCACTGGTGGAAAGTATCCGAGTACATTTACTCCAGTACTGTACTGAGTACATCCACTTGATGCTCCTGTTTACTTCTACTGCAGTAGATTTCAGAAGGAAATCTTCAACTTTTGACTCCACTACATTTATTTAACAGCTGTAGTTCCTGGTTACTCTTCACATTCATATTTTAAAAACAAAACATGTCGTCAGTTTATCAAATATGAAGCTTTAGTTTAGATCAGGGGTCTGCAACCTGCAGCTCTGTGTGAGTTTGGCAAGAAATTATGCAGAAATGTTATCAGTTATTTTAATTTTCATTTATCGTTGTTGTAGGTCCATGAAGAAGTTGAGACAATTCAAAATTTTAAGGCAAGTCTTAAAAAAGTTTTGCAAACTACTAATATTTTGTTGAGATAATTTACTTTAATTGTATTTTTAATTCATTCAAGTGAAAGTGAATGATTGTTAAAATTTCAATATTTTCAGTTAAAACCACTTAATTTTCAGGCATCAAAATAAAGACAAATCAGCTTCACAGCTGTTTCTATTCTTTTGAGTATCTAAAATTCAAAGATTGAAGTTTATCTACAGAAGAAAAGTAAATTATCTCAACTAAAGATTATAGGTCAGCAAAACTTTTTAAAAAGAGTTTGAGTTGAGTTTGTCATCAATCTGGCAAATATTTTTCTACTAATCAATCAGTTGTTTGCTCCATAAAATGTCAGAAAATGTTGATCAACGTCCAAGATGACGTCCTCAAATGTCTTTTGTCCACAAGTCAAAGATACTCAGTTTACTGTCAGCGCACAGACGTTTGCTCCACCTGGATGTATTTTAACTTCTTTCACAAAAGTTAATTAGTGAAAATGAATATATTGATCACGTTACATTTTGCCCCCTGATCATGTTGTAACAGACCCCGCCTGTCCAGAACCAAACACATCATCAAAGACTGTCCACACTCTGGTAACCAGCTGTTTGACCTGTTGACCTCCAGCAGGAGCTGCAGGTCCCTAAAAACTCGGATCACTGGACTCATGAACAGTTTCTTTCCCAAAACTATCAACACCTTAAATCAACATTTAAAACATCAGTGTGTAATAATATCATTTATTTATTCATTTATTTAATCAGTGTCTTTTTTCAACCTGAATGCACCTCACAGAATGGAACTCTGTTGTATTGTTGCATAATAGAATGACAGTAAAGATGTTCTGTTTTTATTTTTGTCTCCAGGGTTCGGATCAGTTGCAACATCTGACTTCTTCCTTTCAGATAAATATTGTGAATGATATGTCATATATAACTGTCTTTAAACGGCATGAGTTATTAGCAGATACAAGTTAAATATCTAAAGATTTGGTTGGTCTAGTGCAAATAGTTTCTGAGTAACTGAGAGAAATACAAAGAAATGTTGCAATCGTCCCCAGTCTCCCCTATCTACAGTATGCTTGGCAAAAAAAATAATACTGATAAAAGATTTTACTTTCTTGTCTGAAAATCTGCTCCTGTGAGCTCAAAAACAAAAGAGGAGTTTATGGTATTGATGATGTCACCTCAGCTCTTTTCTGATTGGTTGAACTGACAGTGTTACAACTAACCCGGTGTTACAACACTTCCTGGTCTCCCCTAACTAAAACTTCAGTCATTTTTTCTCTCTCTCTTTTTTTCTGTTGGTTCATGTGAGTTTTGGGAATCATGTAAAAACAAGATGATACATTATCTGAGTTATAAATCATACTTATAAAATATTATAGACATCATGTTATATGTGCATATTATCTACAATCCATCTATTACTATGATATATATGTGTGTGTATATATATATTTGTATATATGTTCACATACATATGTAAGATGTCACTCATTCTTGAGAATTGAGACAAAATCATATTTTGACTTTAATTCTTCAATTATGTTGGAAAATATTTGGCTATTAAACCTTGTAACAGGCCAGACTCTTCATGACTACATTTTTATTTAATGTAATTTAACATATTTTCTTTATTGTCTGACGTGCATTCTGTCTGGGATGAGTGTGTTTTATGGCACAGGGGCAAGTTTAGAAAAATATATTGTAATTTATATATACATCTATATATGTATAACTAATATTATATTATATTTATATGTTTAATCAAATATCTTGGATCCTGCAGACAAGGAAGCTCCTCATGATGCATGGAGGGTTTCATCTCAAGTCCTGCACCCTGAGACTGCACACTGAGGGGAGCGAGGGAGGCCGGGGACTGGTGAGCATCTGAGCCGCTATCCAGGACGAAACAACCGAGATCCACGAATATATCAGGAAGATGGTCCCCGAAGACGAGACACTCGGTTTATACCTCAGGCAGAAGGAACCCATGAAGCATGATGGAGGGACGAGCCTCTACACAGCATGTACCACCGACAGATAGAAGAAGAGACTGACTGAAAGACGGGACAGAAGCACTAATCATGGCAGCACTTTCAGATCCAGACTGACAAACTGGTGACGACTGACCAACCAGACATCGTGCTGATGGACAAACAACAGAAGAAGGCAGTGATGATGGATGTCGACAGCAACATCAGGAAGAAGGAACACGAGAAGCTCGAGAAACACCACGAGCTGAAAGAGGAGCAGGAGGAGATGTGGGCAGTGAAGGCAACAGTGGTTCCAGCGGTGGTGGGAGCACTGGGAGGAGCTGTGACCCACAAACTGGGAGAGTGACTCCAGCAGATTCCAGGTTCACCATCAGAGGGCGCTGTCCAGAAGAACACAGTCCTAGAACTGAGAGAACCTTCAAACTGTCAGGACTAACTGTCTATGAATGTATATATAATATTATATTAACAAATTACATATATGTGTATATATACATACATACACACAGTTTTTAGTATTATACACATTAAATGCCATTTTTTCTATTTTATATACATATATTATACATACACTTTTTATAGTATTATACATATTACATATTATAAGATATGCATTTTATATATACATATATATGTATATAATTCCACTTTCATTTCATTAGTATTTATTTTTAGTACTCACTGTTTTGCCACCTGTTCTTTAAGATTAATAAAGTTTATCTTTTCTCTCTTGGATATTAAACCTTGTAAGGGACCAAACTCTTAATGATTATGTTTTTTTATTAAGTGTAATTTTACATATATTTTTTAAATTGTTTGAAGTTCATTCTACATATTACATGTATATATGGATATATAATATTATACACTTACATACTATGCATATTTTTCACTATTATAAACATTACACTTTTATATTATACTTCATTTATATAGAATATTTTTTTAATATTTTATTCTATTTTCATTCCATGAATATTTATTTTTAGCACTCACTCACCATCTGCTCTTTAAGATGAATAAAGTTTCTCTTCTCATTTTATTTTATAATAAATGTGATTTACTCTCAGTTACATTCCTCCACATGTTTATTTATCTGTAAGGTAAGACACCCTGAAGCCACTGAGGCACTAATGAAAAGGCCGTGCCACCTGTCCTCCTCCTCCTCCTCCTCTTCTTCTTCTTCATCCTCTCCCGCCTCCTCCTCTTCCTCCTCTTCTTCATCATCTCCCTCCTCCTCCTCCTCTTCCTCCTCCTCCTCTTCCTCCTCCACAAAGTGCAACAGTGCGGCAGCTCCGGCAGCGAGCAGCCGAACATGGATCCTGAGCAGCGGCAGACTGAGGGCGGACCGGCCGCTCTGGTTCCATGAAGGAGAAACACAACAAACTGCTCCGCTTCTCTGCCGACTTTCATGGCGTGTGTGTGTGTGTGTGTGTGTGTGTGTGTGTGTGTGTGTGTGTGTGTGTGTGTGTGTGTACCGACTTTCTCTCCATAGAGTTTCACTGAGTTTACATCCGGGTTTTTTCCCTAGGCAATGGGAGTCGCAGCACCGCCGTTCCTTAGGCAAAGTGAAATAAATTCGCCGCACCGACACAAAAAGTAGTCCGCTTTTCGAACACACTGTGTGCGCGCCTCGCGCCGCTGATCGGCTCGATTTAACGAACTTTAACAACAAGTCGGACGCATATCAAACGGTTTGAGGCGGATAAAGACGCGTTGTTTGGCCGTGTGAGTAGTTTTTGTGCCCCTTCCTCCAGCTCCGGAGCGCAGGGATCTGTGCTGTGCTGAGGCTGAGCTGAATGAGATTGAAGAAGAGTTCTTCTTGTTTTGTAGCTTCAGTTTCTCTGTTTTTTACACAAATTTACTCAAACTAAATATAAAATACAGCAACAAAACGCAGGTGTGCGGGCAGGAGTCGGCCGGGCTGTTTATGTGCCGTTATTCCACCGTGGATCGGCTTCTTATACATATATATTTAATTAATCTAGAGGAGGACTGCTGCTGAGTAAGTGCACATTGGGCTTTTTAATTTCATAACTTTAATTTTCTGTGCAGTCAAAGTTGGCTGCAGTGTGTGTGTCGCTCGGTGTTGGTGTGTTTGTTTGTGAGCAGGTGTGTGAGGCTGCAGCCGCCGTGTGTGAGCTGTGTTCAGCGGAGCTCCTCTGTGTTTCTGTGTGTTTAGCTGCTCTGTTTCTTATTCTAGGAGTTGATATTGTGGAGGACAAGGGGCCGATAGAACTTAGAGCCACCGACGGCTGCTGCTCGCTGTCAGGACTCTGAAAGATGGCGTCTGTGGGGACTGTTCCTCTGTCAGTGTCTTTATGTGCGTCTCTGTCTGTCTCTCACCTCGTTATTTCTCTTTGATGGAAGTTATCAGCGTGGCTGCTAGCGTTAGCCACCGCAGCTAACAGCACGGTTAGCATTAGCGGCTAACTACAGCTAACGTTCTCCACTTGTTCTGTGGAACATTTTTCACCGCCGCACACGGAGCAATGTCGGCTGTCGGTTTGATGATTTTAGCAACGCCGAGAGACACTCGAGAGTTTACCGCGCTGTGAGCTGGCAGCTCCGGTGAATTTATAAGGACAGACGGCCGTAGAGGGCTCATAAGGAGGTTATAAAACATTTATTTCAGCGCCGAAACAAAAACACACTTTTCAGTATGTGAACTCCCGCAGCAGAAACACTTCACGGCTCTCATCTGGAAAACCTCCATTTTAGCTTCATTTCTCGGTTTTTCGGGGCCTCTGCAGCGGCATGTGATGCTGATGGAAGTTTATCCAGACAACTTCATGTCCCACCCAGGGAGCAATTACTCCAATTAACCGGCGGCGTTTACATACTGCTGGGCCACTGATGTAAAGAAGCACCACAGAGAGGCTGCTTATAAAACGGTACGTGTGATTAAGAGGCACTAAAGCCGCGTTTACACCCAAAATACCCAGAACTTTTAGTCCCAGGAACTACTTTTCAAGGGACTAGAACTGCATTTCGACTGATAGAACCACAAAGAAAAGGCAGATGACTCCAGTGATGTATGAAAAGGCAGCAGCTGTTTTTAATCATCATTTTTGGGAGCGTTATTAAATGTGGCCACCAAATATTTCATGTAGGTGGCCTCCAGGTTTTATTTCTACACTGTGAGCCCTCACCATCACATCGTTAGAGTTTGATCTCAGTTTTTTTGTGTTTTTTATGTTGGTGTGTTTTGGTTTGGATGAGATTAGCAACACAGAAAAACACCTGGACAGACAGACAGTCATAGTATGTTAATAAGAGGGTTATAAAACATTTATGTCACTGCCAAAGTAAAAGATACTTTTAAGAATTTCATCTCAAAAATTAGGAAAATTACATAATGTCATGAAAAATCAAAGGCTTCTTTTACGTGTCAGTGTTACGAGCATTTGTTTTGACAGTAACCATGACCCGATGGCTACCAGACATTTAATGCAGGTGGCCACCAGGTTTTCTCTCCACACTGTGAGCCTTACAGTTCAACAGAAACATCCTGACTCAGTTCAGCATGTTACAGGAACAGTCTGGCTTTATGTCTGTGTGTTGGTTTGGATGATTTTAGCAACACAGAGTGTGAGGAGGCTACTCTGATGAAGGACAGACGGCCGTGGAGGGTTAATGAAAAGTTTATGAAAAATGTATTTCACCACTAAAACAAAAACACACTTTTCAGAATCTGAACTCCCGCAGCAGAAACCGTTACCTGAAACATTTCACTTTCATTTCTTGCTTTTTTGTTGCCTCTGCAGTTAGATTTAGGGCCACTTATTTATATTTGTTTATTTATTCATGTTTATTTAACAGGAACAGATCATATTAATGAGGATCAATGTGTAAAACATGATGTAAATTTACCAGAGTTAGCAAAAATGCTAATATAATATTGATATTGACATAAGTGTTGTATTTTCCTGGTTTTTACAGCTTTATTACAGTAAAGTGATTTTATTTTCCAGACTTTTCTAGCGTTTCTATTATTTGTCTTTACCTGCTACATCATTATATTGATATTGCTGATGATTATTGATCAGAAATATCATGTTCAGACTTTGTGAAAACATCTTCATCCACCCCTATAATATAATCAATAAATATCAATATCAAGATGTTTGGTCAAAGTTATTGTGGGGTTGTATTTTGTCCGTATCCAGACGACTTCAAATTACTCCAGTTAACCAGCGGCTGAAACAGCAGAGAGGCTGGTTTTTTTTAAACATGTTTCAGAGGCACTGAAAGAACCAGTCAGTCAGTCAGTCAGTCAGTCGGTGACCTGCTGCTCCTCCTCATGTCTCCTGTCTCTGCTCACACAGGGGGACAAAGTACCTCAACAAATACTACTGTACTTTAATTACAGATACTTTTACCACATGTAGCTGGCAGTACTACTGTACTTATACTACAGATACTTTTACTTCTTGTAGCTGAGTACTTGGCTGATACCACATTACTTTAATCCCTGTGTTTATGCTTTATAATCAGTTTATAAACATGTAATAAATGTCTAATAACACACTGTAATGTTGTAATAAGCAGGTCTTAGTGTTGATGAATGTTTTGTTAACATCTATAACTGCTCCTGTTGACGGTCATATGTGTTTTCTGCTGTGTGAATGATAAAAAAATGTGTCTTCATAGTTAAAATGAACAAATGCTGTACCTTCATAAACACAAACATGTCCTGTCTGCTGACAGCAACATTATAATGTGTTATAAACCATTTATGAACCATACATTACAGAGTGCCTATGAATGCTGAGCAGAAGAGTTGAAGTAAAGTGTTGACACACCGTTTATTAATTATCAGGAAGTGATCAGCAGCAGCTGAACTCACTGTATTAATGTCAGACAGCTTCATGTGCTGTTTGATAGTTTTAACTTCAAACTTTATGAGTTTACTTTGAAAAGTGCTAATATTTATATTGAAGTGGAGTAAAAGAACAAAGTTTAATAAAACGTAAACTCTGTTACAGTTTCACTATCTTGGATTGTAACTCTGATCTGTGATGGACTGTAATTAAGTTAATTCATTGAAGTACTAATATTATTAATATTTTGAGATTTTTCCATTTTCATGTCACTCTGTACTTCTTCAGATCTCTGAGGGATATTTTGTATTTTTTACTCCCCCACATTCATCTGACAGCTTTGATTAGTTTACAGATTAAGATTTTTATACACAAAACACATGAAGAGTTTATAAAACATCATGTTTCTTTATAAGTTAAAATACCCAACAGTTTATACAAGCACAGCTGAGACCATTGGTTCATTAATCAATTAATTATCAACTATCATATTTCCTGTAAAAATACTGAATGGTTCCAGTTTCTCAGATGTGAAGATTAGCTGCTTTTCCTTTGAATGTTTGATATAATTTTAATATGTTTGTAATAATGTTGAGTTCTGGACTGTTGATTGAACAAAACAAACATTATGACGGCGTCACTTCATTGTGATGCCGTTTCTCACTATTTTCCAAATCTTTACAAACTTATCTCAGTCATTTAAAGTTAGCATTGAGCGACATAACAATAACCAACAGCTAACTTTGGCTAAACTACCAGTTAGCTATGAATTATAGAGAGTCCATAGGTAAACGGCAGCTATAGCTAAGAGTTAGCTTGTTCTTAACTGTATGAACTGTGGAGTTTGCAGCTTATAGCTAACAGCTAATTAGCAGATGGCTCCAAACTACGGTTCATACAGTCCAGTTAACAGTTAGCTTTAAGTTCATAGAAAAATGATGGTTATAGCTAACATTTAGCTACACTCAACTGACTGTTTGAATGCCTCTAACTGCTAGCTTGTCAGTTTTTGGCTAGCTAACCCAGCTCTTGCCTAACAGACTTCACAGAGAAGAGACAGCTAACAGTTAGCTAATGTAGCACTTGGCTCCATGCAGCAGTTAAAAGTACAGAATTTAGTGACTTTATGAACATCCATACAGATAAGACTATAAATCATGGCTGCCCAAAGTGTGGCCCGCTGGCCAAACGTGGCCCGCCATGAAGTTGGATTTGACCCACCAGATGTTTCAAGTGAAAAATAATTAAATTCTGAGGTCTTTAATGATGTAGGATCCTAAACTGATCACTTAAGATGATTTCTTATTGGATCTAAACTTCTTATCACGGGCTGCGTTTCTAACAGTGTGTGGTTGTTATGTCTTACAGGGCAGCACTGAGGGGTGGAGTCCAGTCCCACAGCCAGGTGGTGAGTCCTGTCAGCTGATTTATTCAAATAATAAAGTCATTTTACATGTAATAACAATCGGTGAATTAAAAGTTGTATGTAACTTAAATTATAATGATCATTTAATGCATTGGTTCCAAATCTGAGGTCCAGGACCTCCTTAGGGGGTCGCCAGAAATCCCAGAGGGTCTGTAAGACTTTGTCTCCTCTGAGCTCAACTACAGTCACAGTTTCAGGGTTTGTGCATCTTTTCCAAAGTCAGATTTAAGCACTTTTTAAGTTCTTTTTAATGTAATCCAGCTCCTTCCAGCTGTGGTCAGTAACATATTCATTAACAAAATCATTATTTCTCCTCTTCTTCACATTAAATCAGATGTTATTGTGCTTTTATCAACCAAAGTTATGTTTTGTGGTCAAATTCTATAGACAGAGACAAATTAAAGGAAAATACGACAAAGTTTCATGTTTCTAAATGTGTCACCTGTCTGTCAGACTTGGTTTCCTTTTTCTTTAACTGATAAACTAAATGTTTCTTGATTTCTCTATTTTTCTTATTTTAAGTTTAATTTTGTTTCCTTATCCAATGAACGGCTCGACCACACAAAACAATGTAAAATGAAATGCAATTAATGCCATTTCTAGACTATTGATTGAATACATGTTTAATCAGTTAAGTTCTTATTTGATAATTAATCAATTAAACATTAACTTCCTGTACATTCTGGCTCAGCAAATATCTGATTTATTTTATTTCTGTCTGGCAGCCATTAATAATCAAAGTAATGTGATTATAGTTTTGTTTTCATGTTTCCTTCGATACAAGTAGAACGTTCTCCGAGGAGAAAAGGTTGGGAACCACTGATTTAAAGGACCAGTGAGTCAGATTATCAGAATATGACAGAAATGTAATATAATATTAATACAGATGTTTTCATGAGTGTTTAATCACCTGAAAATAAGAATAATTGTGATGAGCCCTTTAATATCCACAGAGGGAGTGACACCGCTGTGTTTCTACAGTGGCCCAGAAGGGACAAACTAAACACTGGCTCAGCCTTTTGGTTTTACACAGTTTGTGGGGGAGTCAGACGAGGTGTTTGCAATCTGCAACCTCACCACTAGACGCCACTAAAACCTACATACTGGTCCTTTAATTCATCTGGTTTTAGTGAAGTTACATTTATCTTATTTATCCGTTTCAGTCGGATGATAATAAAGTGACGTAGCCCTTTATAAATATGATATAATCATGACATAAATTGAATAAATAAGTTACATGTGATGTGTTTGAAGGTACAGTTGAGCATTTTCAATTCAAAGTTACTTTTAAACTTTTTACTTGGAAAATGAAAATAATCACAATAAATTAATTCACCTCTTCCTATTGTTTAATAATATTATATTAATGTTCATTTATTTAGATTTTACAGACACTAATAAAAGTTACTTAAAATAAGTTTGAAATACATTTACACTGAGTAACATCATATATATTTATATATATGTGTATATATATAAATATATATCTGTGTGTGTGCATGGTGGAGTCCTTTGATAAATAATTAAACTATCATCGATTAATCTGTCGATCATTTTCTCCACTGATCAATGAACTCTTTGATCAGAACATGGTGAAAAACGTTGATCAGAGCCAAAGATGACGTTCTCAAATGTCGTCTTTTGTCCACAATAATTTTTAAAAATTATTTTCTTTAAAAATTACTCATACCGACTAATCAATTATCAAAACAGTGATTAATCGAATCATTGATTAATAACTGATTAACTGTTGCAGCTCTAATAGGAGCCTCATCTGCTGACAGGCAGGTGTCACATGAATCTTTGTTGTTGTTTTTTTTTTGTTTTTTTTAACTTGTCTCCGTTCTGCAGGATTCTGTCGTTAAAACATAATTTTGGTTGTTTATGTCACAATAACGTCTGATTTAAACATTTTATTCATCATCTTTTCTGTCATTTCACATCTCTTTGCAGTTGTTTTGTGTTTCTTTGGGGTTGTTTTGTGTTTCTTTGGGGTTGTTTTGTGTTTCCTTGTGGTTGTTTTGTGTTTCTTTGGGGTTGTTTTGTGTTTCCTTGTGGTTGTTTTGTGTTTCCTTGTGGTTGTTTTGTGTTTCTTTGGGGTTGTTTTGTGTTTCCTTGTGGTTGTTTTGTGTTTCCTTGTGGTTATTTTGTGTCTCTTTTTTATCCTTTTGTCCCTTGATGATCATTTTGCATATCTTTGTCTCTCTTCTTCAGGATTTTGTTATAATACATCATTTTAGTTGTTTATGTCACAAGAACATCTGATTTAAACATTTTCTATCTACATTATTTCTGTACATAAATATCATTTATCACAACTGGAAGCTGCTGGAAAAGATTTCAGAGTGAATTTGACTTCAGAAAAAGTGCAGGGACCCTGAAAGTGTGTTATGTGTGAGTGTGTATTAATATTAAGGATTGATTGATTATTAGTGTTTTTAAATAAAGTGCGCAGACGTAATTTAAAACAAAACTATTTTGCCTCTGTTACATTTCTTTTCTCACAACCATTGATGAGCACATTTGAGCGATCATTGTGATCAAAGTCCAGTATCAGTCGGGTCCCATTTTAAATATTTAACACAAAATAAAGACAAACTCAGAGTAATGTCAGAATTTCTAAAAGTAAAAGCTGTTTTGTGTAAAGTTGTTTAATTGTAATTATAATGGAGGTTTTGTGAACTTTATTTCAGTTTAATAATGAAAAATTAAAGTTAAATGTTTTGTGTGGTTTGTTTTTGTCTTCAGCGGCACTTTAATGCTTCAGTTGGATGGTTTTCCTACTGGAGACGGTGTTAAGGTAAAATATTTTATCATCTATAAATATATGTTGTTGTATATAATCCTGACAAGTTGATGTGAGAGCAGTTTCAGTGGTTCAGACCAGTGACTGTATATAAAGATGGACGACAGGACAGATTCGCCCCCTGCTGGCTGGTTGCAGTATAGGTCATAAATCCCGCCCCCTCCATGATAGCAGATGGGAGTTCACGTCACGTTTCTGTCACTTTAGGTGGTTCCTCACACTGATGTTTGTTTGGTTTTAATTAATTATTTGAGGATATATTCATGTTGTGTTCATCATATTTTGACGTTAGTTTTGTACCGTGTGAGGAAGAGGAGACACGGCGTCCATCTTTATTTACAGTCTGTGGTAAGGACTTCCTGTGACCTTCTTTGACCTTGACAGGAAAGTATTACCGTCAGCATCACATAGGATATCCTTATATGGTTGTGCCTCATGTTGCCATGACAACAGCCGTGGACCCCAGCCCCCGATGCGTCTGATTTCTGTTGAACGGGCTGTTCAGACCTTTTCTCTGTGTGCAGGCTGATCGATCGGCTGGCAGACTGACTGGATCCATGATGGAATTACAGACGTTACAGGAGGCTCTGAAGGTGGAGATCCAGATCCATCAGGTAACCGAGCAAAGCCTTGGTCTCACTACATGACCTTTGACCTCACTTGTCTGCTCTAAACTACGTTTAGTCGAGAAAACAGGTGTGAATCTCCAGGTACGAGTAAACGACTCGATGTATCTACAAACCTGCAAACTAGTCGCTTTCAGAAAACCTTTTGCAGGTCGCCATCTTTGTCGCAGTAAAGTTTTGGCCAATTACAATCAAGACACCCACATCAGTGTCCTCTCCCTCTTAAACATGGACAAGTTCAACCACAGAAAACAGTTCAGTCTCATTTGATGGCGACTGCATTATATGCTGGTTAACTAACTTCACGTTAGTTAACTAGTTGCTAAAATAACGTTAAACTGACAGATTTTCTTGTATAAAGGCAGCAAACACACAATAAGGCAAATAAAACCAGATAAAAGCTGCTTTTACTGTGATCATACAACCATACAGAAACTTTTTAGCTTATAAATATGACTTTGTATCACATAAGTTTGACTTTTTATCTCATAATTTCCACCTTGTATGTCATAAATATGACCTTTCAGCTCAAGATTACAACTTTTTATGCTATAATTTACTTTTTGTTGTTGTTGTTGTAACTTGGAAATAATTACTTGATATGTTGTTGTGTTGTTTTACATCCTGTATAAACATTTGCAGCCCTCAGGTTGCAGTTTGTCATTTTGTCCAGCAGGTGTCACTGTGATTTGTATTTTTCTGACTCTCGCTCGTCTTCTTCTGCAGAAACTGGTTGCCCAGATGAAGCAGGACCCTCAGGTAAACCACCACGTGTTCATGTGATTAAATAATCGTGATAAATGTCCGTCCTCATGTTCACCACAGTGACTTTACACAAGTTTACATCTTCAGTTTGTGTTTTTTTAACTCACTCCTGTTTCCAGAACGCAGATCTGAAGAAGCAGCTCCACGAACTTCAAGCAAAGATCACAGCACTCAGTGAGAAACAGGTACTGCATCGTCTAACACACACACACACACACACACACACACACACACACACACACACACACACACACACACACACACACATTTAAAAACTATTAGAAATCCAAATTCAAAATGTTGTCATTCAAGTTTTTGTTTGTTTGAATCAGTTGTGGTTGTTTATTATGAAAATTAAGCCATTCATTTGAGGAACCAATCATAAAATATCCATGTCAGTTTCTATGTCATGCGATTATTAATCACCATTTTGATAATCAATTAATTGTTGCGGTTGTTTTTTCTTGCTTTGGCAGATGTTGTGTGTCTCATTTTGGTCCTTTTGTGTCTCTTTGTGGTCTGTTTTGAGTCTCTTTGTGGTGCTTTGGTGTCTGTCTGCAGTCATTTTGCATGTCCTCTTGATCCTTTTGTGTCTCTTGGTTCTTTTTTGTTGTTGTTTGGTGTCTCTTCAATTCTTTTATCACTTTTGCGTATCTTTGTGATCATTTTGCTCTGTGGTTGTTTTGTTTAAAAAAATGTTACCAACAGTCACTTCAAACAAAGGCTCTGTGGTGTCTGGGTGTACCTGGTTTGGTACCTGGTTTGTACCTGTTTGTACCTGTTTGTACATGATTTGGTACCTGGTTTTATACCTGGTTTTATACCTGGTTTGGTACCTTGTTTTATAACTGGTTTGTACCTGGTTTGGTACCTGGTTTGTACCTGTTTGTACATGGTTTGGTACCTGGTTTGTACCTGGTTTGTACCTGTTTGTACATGATTTGGTACCTGGTTTTATACCTGGTTTTATACCTGGTTTGGTACCTTGTTTTATAACTGGTTTGTACCTGGTTTGGTACCTGGTTTGTACCTGTTTGTACATGATTTGGTACCTGGTTTTATACCTGGTTTGTACCTGGTTTGGTACCTGGTCCAGACAGATGAACCTGTCGTCTCTGGTTCATGTTGCACTCTCTGTGAATCTTGTGTTTTTTGTCTTGTGTGTTTATTTTTAACCACTTTGAGCGAGCTTGGTACCTGGTTTGGTACCTGGTTTTATACTTGGTTTGTACCTGGTTTGTACCTGTTTGTACATGATTTGGTACCTGGTTTTATACCTTGTTTGTACCTGGTTTTATAACTGGTTTGTACCTGGTTTGTACCTGGTTTGGTACCTGGTTTGTACCTGTTTGTACATGATTTGGTACCTGGTTTTATACCTGGTTTGTACCTGGTTTGGTACCTGGTACCTGTCGTCTCTGGTTCATGTTGCACTCTCTGTGAATCTTGTGTTTTTTGTCTTGTGTGTTTATTTTTAACCACTTTGAGCGAGCTTCCTATTTTTATCTCCTCTCTACATACTTACTGTTTGTTTTCATGTCTTCCAGTGAAACACTGCTGCTTCCAGATAAGTGCAGAATTACAGCCACTGCTTGTAGAAGAAGAATTATTGCTTTTAAAGCTACTTTGAAGAACCCTAATGGGATTTATAAGGTGTGCAGATGCAGGCGGACGTCTCTGAATGTTAGTTTGAAATTTGCTGAGAACAAATGAAGCAGATTATCAGTAAAAGTAAAAAGCTGGTTTGTGTTTGTGCTCCTGGATGTTTTCAGACAGATGAGCCGACAGGACGAGACACACAGACTGTTCTGTAACACATCGCAACTTCCTTTGCTTCCAGATCGTTGGCGTCCTCTTTATTAGAGCTGCAACAAACGGTTATTCCTGATTAATTGATCAGTTGTCACTTTTTGATCAGTTGTTTGGTCTATAAAATGTCAGAAAGTGGTGTGAACTATCTGAGTGTGTTTCTGAACGTGCTGTAGTTTGTGATTTGTGTGCAGACTCAGTCTTGTATTGGAGCGTCTGTTGGCCGTCTGTGGCTTCATGCTGAACGTGTCTGCAGCGGGCTGCAGATCCACAGACGAGACAAAGTGAAGCAGGTGAAACAGTCTGTGGACGACTTGCTGAAACTTGGTGAGAGCCTGGAGGAGCTTCTCTGAGGACGAGTTTCAACTGGTCAAATACCTGCAGACTGTTGGACTGCAACAGTTTCAGCTGAGGGAAGCTGCTGTCAGACCACAGTTATAACCTCTAAGCTTATAACAGACGAGTTATAACAACTCAGTGAAATGTGGACATTCAGGGAGACTTTTTGATAAAGTTTCCTTCAGTATCAAAATGATCCACTGATGATTTTCTGTACAAACTTTTAATGGCACAAATATAAACCAGTAGAGGTCACTGAGCAGAGGTCAGATCTTCAGCAGGCAACAGATGGTGAAACACCTACTGCAATGACACCACAACTGTCAGCAGAGATTTGTTTTAATAAAAGTTTCACTTTCAGTTTTCTTTAAGATGTGTAGAACAGTGTGATGGTGCTGGAACCGACTGTCCTGGGTTCATCTGACTGAACAAACTTAACAAGGAAACAGAACATTTGTCATTTATTTAAAACATTTTATTTATTTAGAACTTTTTATTTATTCAGAACATTTTGTTATTTATTTTAAACAGTGTTTGTATTTAGAACTTTTCGTTATTTATCTAGAACATTTTTTTGAGAACATTTTATTATTTGGAGCAATTTATTTATTAGCCCTGCGATGAACTGGCGACTTGTCCAGGGTGAACCCCGCCTCTCGCCCAGTGTCAGTTGGGATAGACTCCACCCCCCACGACCCCTTGGAAATTAGTGGTTACAGAAAATGAATGAATGAATGAATTTATTTATTTAGAACATTTTGTTTTGTGTTTAGTACAAGCTGTCAGGACTCTTCTGGTGTTTTAATAGAGCAGGGATGATTTTTAACTGACAGGTGTTTTCAGGTTTAAACTCTTGACCTCACAGACTCCACAGTTTAGACTCATGATTCCCAAAGTCTGCCTGCAGGTCGGCCTTGAGAGGTTATGAAAAATAAAAATAAAACATTTTTATAATTTTTGCAGTTACCATAAAGTACTTGATTAATTAGAAACAATAATCAGAACTACTAAAACTGTCTTCAGGCCTCTTTATGGTCGTGTGTCACTGCATGAAGTTGCTGCCTGAGAGTCAAGTGTTGCTAAGCAACAGATGTGCTTTATCTCTCAGTCCTGACTCCGTACATCAGGACCGACTCACTGTGTGTGTGTGTGTGAGTGTGTGTGAACTCTACATCACAGTGTGTGCTGTGACTGTAGCAAAGCTGAGCGTTACAGCTGCGGCGATTATTGATTATTGACCTTTTCAAAAGAGCCACTGATGATTTTCTGCGGGTTTGTCAGGTGCAGGTTTGTCTTTTCAGAATGGCTGAGTCAGCGGTTCTGCGAGCCTTCAAAGTCCAATTAATCAATTAATTAATCCTGTTGCAATCTTGCCTGTAGTAGTGATCAATCTGGCAATAATTCTTCCACCAATCAGTTAGTAGTTTGGTCCACAAAATGTCAAAAAATGTGTGTGTGTGTGTATATATATATATGTAAACTATATATTATACAGTAATATTAATTGTTTAACCTCCTCCTGCAGAAAAAGGTGGTGGAGCAGCTGAGGAAGGAGCTGTTGGTGAAGCAGGAGCCGGAGGCGAAGCTGCAGCTGCACGTCCAAACTCCTCCAGCAGGCGGCGACATCAAGCCGGCCAACCTGCTGCAGAGCCAGCAGATACCTGGAGGACTGCAGCAGGTAGGAAACACACACAATGTGGATTTAACATCACTGCAGTGAACTTATAGCTTTATTAATTTGAGGTGACTTTTATTTACTTTTATTTAATTGGCCTTGAACTGACATCCAGTAAAAGCAGGAAATGTTATCAGAATCTTTGGGCATCAAGTCACAGTTCGGTATCTGATATTGAAAATCAAATTCAGTTCATCACATTTTATTTACATAACTCAAAATCACAGTTTTGCCGCAGACATCATTATCAGTCATGCAGCATCAGTTTCGTGGGTTAAATTTTCCCTCAACAGACCCTGACAGTCACGCCGGTCCTCACCACAAAGACTCTACCTCTGGTGCTGAAAGCTGCCGCCACGCCCGCCCTGCCCGGCTCTGTCCTGCCACAACGCCCGCCCACTGTCGCTATGGTAACCACAGCTATCACCAAACCCGACTCGCAGAATGCCCCCATCAACCTGCAGGTGGCCAGCAAGCTGACCAACCAGAGCTCGGAGCCCGTGCGACTGGTATCCAAGAACGCCATGGTGGTAAGACCCTCTGGTTCCCGCCGCTGTGCATCATCATCGTCTTTCTTGAATCTGACTTATTGTACAGTTTGTGTTGTGTTGTTCATCTGTAGAGCTGAGGAGAGTTACTGAGTGTAGACGAGCATTTTGACAGCTGTCTGTTGACCTGTGGGTTTTTAAACTGCCTTCAGGGGGTTTTAGAGAGTTGAAAAGTGTCCCTGCGTTTCTCTAATCCAGCAGGCTGTGGTGTGAGTGGTGGCCTTTTAGCAGCCAAACTGACAGCAGCAGTAGCAGCTCACTGACCAGTCAAACATTACTGTGGCTCGTTTATCTCATGTTGCCACATTTTCATGTAAAACAAAAGAAAACGAGAATTTGAGTTCAAACAAAACGGTCATGTAACCCCAACGTCCTGATTATGCAAGTCTCCAGGTCACAGTCGAAAGAAGCACAACGAAATTCATCCACAAGCTGCAGACGTGTCAGTGTAACAGCAGTGTAACAGACATGTCAGTGTAACAAACGTGAAACAGACGTGTCAGTGTAACACAACTGTTGCTGTAACAGCAGCAGATACCGTAGTGTAACAAACGTGTAACACCAGCCAGCAGACATGTCAGTATAACAGCAGTGTAACAGACGTGTCAGTGTAACAAATGTGAAACAGACATGTCAGTGTAACAGACATGTCAGTGTAACAGACATGTTAATGTTACAGCAGCAGGCGTGTCGGTGTAACAGACGTGTAAAGTTAACAACAGCAGGAATCAGTGTAACAGATGTGTCAGTGTAACAGACGTGTCAGTGTAACAGCAGCAGACATGTGAGTATAACAGACGTGTAACAGCAGTAGATGTGTCAGTGTAACAGACGTGTCAGTGTAACAGACGTGTCAGTGTAACAGCAGCAGACATGTGAGTATAACAGACGTGTAACAGCAGTAGATGTGTCAGTGTAACAGAAGCAGACATGTCAGTGTAACAGACTTGTCAGTGTAACAGACGTGTCAGTGTTACAGCAGCAGGTGTGTCAGTGTAACAGCAGCAGACGTGTCAGTGTAACAGACGTGTCAGTGTAACAGCAGTAGATGTGTCAGTGTAACAGACGTGTCAGTGTAACAGCAGCAGGCGTGTCAGTGTAACAGACGTGTCAGTGTAACAGCAGTAGATGTGTCAGTGTAACAGCAGCAGACGTGTCAGTGTAACAGACGTGTCAGTGTAACAGCAGTAGATGTGTCAGTGTAACAGACGTGTCAGTGTAACAGCAGTAGATGTGTCAGTGTAACAGACATGTCAGTGTAACAGCAGCAGACATGTCAGTGTAACAGACGTGTCAGTGTAACAGACATGTCAGTGTAACAGCAGCAGACATGTCAGTGTAACAGACGTGTCAGTGTAACACACGTGTCAGTTTAACAGACGTGTCAGTGTAACAGCAGCACAGATCCACATCTGCTGTGGTTTTGTCTCAGGTGCAGGCCACCACCACCGCCCAGCCAATCAAAGTTCCTCAGTTTGTCCCTCCTCCTAGACTGACGCCTCGACCCACCTTTCAGCCACAGGTGCGTCCCTGTAAGACCCGCCTCCAAACCCTAACCCCCTCAGACCTGTGTGTGGCCCACATGAGGTGACTCGCTCACTCTCCAGCAGGGGGCAGGAGTGCACCAAAGCAAACACTCATGCCTTGCTCCGTGGCACTAAAACATTGTTTGCTCTGTGCTGCCTCTACTCATCTCTTCTCCTCTCGTTGTGCTTTTTTAATTTTCCAACTGACCTGTGAACGGGTTGTTTTGAAGGTTTCCTGCCTGTGAATGTGTGTGTGTGTGTGTGCGTGCGTGTGTGTGAGTGTGTGTTTGACCTTCTGTGGTGAGAGCTCGTTTTCCTGCAGCTTCTTGGTATTTTGTGTTCCTGGCTGTTGGTGTGTTTTAACCCTTTATAAGTGGAAACATGTTGATGGTGTTTACCTGAGCTGAGTAATGCCACTGGGAGCTCTGACTGGTTCAGTCGAGGGATCATTGTTAGTACTAGTTGTAGTATCAGTCATATAAACACCATAAAATAAATCTATAAAACTAACAGAACAGACCAGGTCACCAGGGGCAGTACACAAGTTCATACATAATAAGGTTGGATTTATGTCAACGATAAAGTTCTCAACATTTTGTTCTTTAAGTCCTACTTTTGACTGTTTAAAAAAATTCTGAGGTCCACCTTCCCAAATAAATGAAGCTGTATTGAGTTAGAGTAGCACAGCCCACCTTTAACATACAGTCCAGCAGATGGCGATATTGTAACACTTGTGGATGAACTCCCATAAAACTCAAGAGAATGGATGGAAGCTGAATGTACAACCTCTGTTCCAAAAAAGTTGGGACGATGTGTAAATTTAAAAAAAAAGAAAGCAGTGCTGTGTGAAAACTTTTCAAAAAACGTTTGTGAAAGTTCAGTTTCATTTGGCTGCAATAAATGTATGTTTAATTATGTTGTTTTTCTGCGTTAAGGATTATCAGATGAAAATAAAAATAAATGTATCCCCCAAACAGCTCATGAGAAATGACTTTAAATCAAACTGTCTTCTTTTCGCCACAGTAACAGCAGCCATCTGTGTTCTTTAAAATACAGACGCAGATACCTGTTTGCATTTTCTCCTCTTAGTCTTTTGGGCAGTGGGGTAGAAACGCCACATACTGTATATTTATTAAGGCAAACAAACTAGAGGGACAGTGTGTGCTGCCATGCACATTTCAGTGCACACCATCAGTAGAACAGTTCTAAAATGTACTGGCAGCCAGTGTAGCCTCAGCACAAGTTTTATATTGTCAATTTTTGTTTTTCTAGTTAAAACTTGCGGTCGATCGAAGTGCTTTGTAGATATTCGTTACAGCAGTTGACAGGTTTTTCAGCGTCATTCTGGAATAAAAAGCTCCTGACTTCGGAGATAATTCTCTAATGATAAAATCCGGTTTGAACTCGTTTTTTTTTTGGTTCTGAAACGTGAGGTCAGCGTCCAAGATGACGAAATTATTTCTGATCTGCGTGCTGTTTTCCAGAGTCCTCTGTGACAATTTAAAGGAG
The DNA here is from genome assembly GCF_056507025.1 of Lutjanus erythropterus. Lineage (NCBI taxonomy): Eukaryota > Metazoa > Chordata > Actinopteri > Lutjaniformes > Lutjanidae > Lutjanus > Lutjanus erythropterus. Next base: position 39,445,905 of record NC_139329.1, read on the forward strand.
ATTTCTGTCTGTTAGCCTTCTCCCCGATGATAATAATCTCTGTTTTATCATTTTAACTGCAGAAAATTGCTGGACATCCATTCATTCATGTCCTTGAAATTGATTGATTGATTGATTGATAAACTGAGTGTGTCAGTAGGACTCAGATCATCAGGGGAAATGTAGTCGTAGAGCAGTCAGAGGTCCACAGTGGCGTCGCCCAGCAGTGTCTGGTCATTTTGCAGCTGTTTTCTGATTGGCTGTCTGCTGTCACCAGGTCAGGCCAAAACCGGCCACGCCCACCAACGTTCCCATCGCCCCGGCCCCTCCCCCACCCATGATGGCGGCCCCCCAGCTGCTCCAGAGGCCCGTCATGTTGGCCACCAAGCTGTCGCCCTCGGCGGCTCCCATCCACCAGGTCCGCATCGTCAACGGGCAGCCCTGCAGCAAGACCGGCTCCACCCCGCTGACGGGCATCGTCATCACCACGCCAGTCTCCGCTGCCCCCACCCGCCTCGCCAGCCCCGCCCAGGCACCCAACCCCACCCCTATCCCCACCCCGACTCCCGCCCAGCCAATCCAGATCAGCAGCCTGACCACTGAGCCCAAGGTAGGACCTGAACACAGCCTTTATTTAACCCAGCGGTTCTCACACTGTATTTGGCGTGCTCCCCTCTCAGAACCCAGAAAAACCCCCCAACTCCACTTTTTATCAGTCATTAATAATAACTGGGGATGGAACTGATTTTAAAAAATGATTCAAAAGTTGAATTTTAGTGAAATAAATCTTTGCAGGATAGAATCAGAAAACTCTTTTGTTTATTTCCCCTGAACTGATCACATTCATTCAACTTTGTTTCACTCTTCATTTCTTTATTTGTGGGATTATTGTTAGTGTGGATTTTTACAGGCCTGTTTGTGACTGAAATCTGTTCTTACTGCTGCCATTGTCTCCTCCTCCTCCTCCTCCTCCTCCTCCTCTCTCCTCTCAGCAGACTGTTAAATCAGGAGGTGGAGCCGAGCAGAAGGCCGTCGTCAGCCTCCCCTCCTCTTCCACTCCTCCGCTGTCTCCTCCTCCCAGACCCAAGAAAGAGGAGAACCCAGAGGTAGAGCGGAGAGACGACTAACAGCTCATGTGTTCTGTGTCACTGACAGGTTCTCTAACAGATCTGTTTGTCTCTTTTAGAAACTGGCCTTCATGGTGTCTCTGGGCCTCGTAACACACGACCACCTGGAAGGTGAGTGACTGTTAGAACAACTGGAGGATCCTCCAGGTTCCTCCTCCTTCTCCAGGAAGGTTTCTGCATTAAAACCTCTGTTCTGATTACAGAAATCCAGAGCAAACGACAAGAGAGGAAGAGGAGAACGACAGCTAACCCGGTGTACAGCGGCGCCGTGTTTGAACCTGAGGTACGAACACCAACAGAAGGATCTTTAAAACAAACTTTTTATAGTTTCAGATAGTTTTGCCAGAATGAAATACTGAAACAGAGCAGCTGCAGGTCTTCAGAAAGTCTTACATTGTCTTAAATTGACCTGTCGCTAAGCCCCGCCCTCCTTAGTTACTGTTGCTATGCCTGCCAAGCTTTCCACCGCACTGTATTTATGCAGTTAACTGTTCTAACAGTTTAACATCAGATGAAGTCTGTGGTTCCTTAGAGAAGTTAAACAAAAGCAGATTCTCTTTTCTAGCTGACGACGGTGGACTTTGTTGCTAAAATATGACTCACAAGCAGATTTCATAAGAGTAGCTGGCTGATGTAAGCTAATGCTAATGCTAGCTTGACTTGAGTCAGCTGAGAGTCTCCAGCAGGCAGAGGCAGGAGGAGGCAGTGAGAAACAACTATGGATTATGTCTTAAAAAGGATTTCAACCTATTTAAAATATAGTTTATTGCTCAAACTCACTATTTGGTTCAATTTTTGCAGGCTATTTGCTACGTATTGCTCCTTTAATAATTGAATTTACATATTTTGTGTTTAATTATTATTCACATCAACATGTTTTTCCTCTTTTCTTGTTTGTGTTCCAGAGGAAAAAGAGTGCAGTGAGTTACCTGAACAGCCCTCTGCACCAGGGAACCAGGAAGAGAGGTCCGTATGAAAAACTGATGCACAGGTCACAGACCAGCAGCTGGTACCTGCAGACCAGTAAGAACTGGGAGAAGCAGACCAGAGACGGTAGAATAGACTCAGTAAAGACAGACAGGGAGTAGAATCAGGTGGAGATACGACACAGTGCAGCAGAAACTAGAGAGCAGGAGAGGAGGAGCAGGTTCACTGAGGCTGGTGGAGATTCAGCAGATTCAGTAGATTCAGTAGAATCAGTAGAATCAGTAGAATAGAGACTAATCTGTTGCTGCTAACAACATGCTGTGAAACAAGTCTTCTTCCCTCCTTCTGCTGCTTTCTGTCGCTTCACTCGGGTTTAATGTGTAAAGCCGGATTTATACTTGTTGATGACATGAACCACCTGAGAGATGAAAATACGAGAGATGCAACCAGAAATATGATATTTCCTGTTTCTGCCATATTTTAAAGGGACAGTTCAGATTATTTGAAGTGTGTTTACATGAGGTACTGATCCATGGTCAGTGTGTTACCTGCAGTAGATGGAGGGTGACTGTTAGTCAGAGCTTAATTAATTAATCAACAATTAATAACAAGCTTTTCAATTTGAAGAGTGCACAAGTTTTGAGATTTAACTTTTGCAGCATGACTTTGAAAATAATGTGATGTAATATCAAATATCACAATGAAATCAGGTTGCAGATTGTTGGGGATATTGAGACAAATCAGAAAAAAATGAAATAAATGTATTTTTTGCTAGAGTTAGGGTTACAGGCCTGATAATGATCAACTTTAAAACATCTAATCATCATCTAATGTTTTTAATGTTTTCAGTGGCCATAAGATTTTTCAGGGACTTGTTTGGTGGTATAAGGATAAAAATGTGATATATTGTCAGTATAGAATTTGAGATATATTACCTAAGACCTTGTTTTGTTTTGTTTTTTAATCAGACAACCTTATTTATGTCTTTTTCCATGTTTGAAATCTTTGAAGAGAGGAGAGGATCAGCAGCAAAACATATTTTAGATATTAAAAAAATATATCTAAGTGTATGATGTATTTAGAATATTTCACCTCTTTACCTTTCTGTCAGACAGACTTTTCTGGCAGGAAATTGATGTTAAATAATCCAAATATCACTGACCAAACTCCATTGACAAAAACAGTCATTTTAAGTCTCTGAACACAGGAGTTCAGCTCCCTCTGTCTGATAGTTTAAGTTACTGTGTGACTTCACTGAGTCTTAACTAACCCTTTAAAAGACAGAAGTCACACAACAACACAAACAGCAGCAGACCAACAACTCCTGTGTTCTGTCAGATAAAATTACTGATTTTATCAGTGGAGTTTGGTTGATTTGGACAGTCATATTTGTCTTATGTAACAGTGGTTTCCTGTCAGAAAAGTCTGTCTGACAGAAAGGTAAAGAGGTGAAAATATTCTAAATACATCATACACTTACATATATTTTTTTTTAATATCTAAAATATGTTTTGCTGCTGACCCTCTCCACAGCAGGACTCAGACTGGGTTATTCTAGCAGATTTTTTTTTTAGGTGTCTAAAATACACGTTGCTTCTGACCCCATTTACAGCAGGACATAACTTAGCATCTGTTCTCCTGCTGCTTCTCCAAACTGCTGCTGTAGGTGATACACTGACTGTAACTCATGCAACCACACTTCAAATAGTCCGAACTATCCCTTTAATGAAATGTAAACATGATTTCTCAGGGTATAGATTAAATATAGGACTGGACGCAGTTAGTTTACTAAGACATTCTGAGATGTTTTTGATGTTATTTATGAACAGTTTCATCTAAAAGAAATGAGAATAATCCTCTGTAGCTGCAGCTGAGCTCTACATTAAACCACCTCCTGCGCCGTGGCTGGTTTATAACCTCTGGAACACCTTGATGAAGAAGTATAAATCCGGTTGAACCTTCACACCTGTTGTCTGTCCTGGGAATTGTAGGGATTTACAAGTGAAAGCAGAAGCACCTGAAACAGATGAGTCCTCACCTGAAATCTGACGTTAATAAATGAAAACGTCAGACACCAGAGAAGCAAATTTCATCATTTTCATTTGAAGATCCTTAAAAATCAGAGTGACTTGTGTGAATGTTGACAAAACTGCAGGGAATAACACGACTAACATGAATTAGCTTTTGTCACGTAACAACTCAAAATACTAAGATTGATTCTGTGAAGCTTCCAGTCACCAGGTGACCTTCTGTTTCATGGTTTAATGGCACTAAACGCTCTCTGAACAACCTCCATCTGACTTCACTTTTGTTTTTTTCAGGACAAAACTCTAAAAATTTAAATCACCTGTAACTCTCAGTGTCACGTTTTATCACATCAGTAGCCTGAATGTCGCGGTCAGAGGGCTGCAGCTGTTGAACCTGGAGTTTACATGAACCTGTTCTCACCTGCTGCACCATCCAATCACAAGAGAGGAAGTAACTAAGTACAAATACTCTGTTACTGTACTGAAGTAGAGTTCTCAGGTATCTGTACTTCACTTGAGCTTTACTTTACATTTTCAGAACAGACTCGTTACTTTAGTTTTAATGACTTTGAGGTGAATTATTATTATTATTCATTTTTATTAGAAGACTAAAAATGATCATTACCTCTAATATCACAATTGCAATTAGATATTTTTCAAAATCGTAGAGTTCTGTGAAAAATGCATGACAGAAATATGTAATTTCACAGTATCAGTTAAGAGAAGTACACACTGTACACACACACTGTAACACGAACATGTTGCAGTATTGCACATGACACATTGCACATATTTGCAGTCTGTATCCTCAGCGCTCCTTTAATAAATATAACAGGCCCTCCAGGATTTTGCAGGCTGTTTTAAAATGCCTGATTGCGTGGCAGTGTTTCTCACAAATTGTGATGCATGTTGTGATGTTTTTAGGTATTTTTTGCAATTTTGAAAATTGCAGAAGATATGTTGTGATTTATTTTGAAGGTAACTTGTTCCAGTGAGAATAAAACTGCACACTGTTCCAAATCTCACCAAAAAACGACTCAGGGTTCCAGAAATTCTGACAAAATCTGCTTTATGTGTAAATGAAGAGATGCACCTGAGGGGTATTTCACAAAGAAACAAAATCTTTTTGAGCACAAACTCAGTGAACAGCACAAAATTTAAAAAGATATACATTGTGGGTAAACTTCGGCTGCAGCCCTGGTGACGGCCTTTAATAAACTCAGTCTGATGCGTTAACACGCGACACAGCTTCATAGACGACTGCAGCAGGTTGAACTGGTGCTCGGCTTCAGCTCGCGCTGAGCCAGTCTCCTGCACTAACACTGCTATCTGTGCTTCTGACTCCTCCTCTTCCTCCTCTTCCTCCCTGAACGCTCCCCTGTCTCACGCTAGCCAACGAAGACTCCCTTTCCAAGGTATGTCATACAGACTGTTTGTTTTTGTTTTCTTCCCCCCTCTCCATCTTTCTTTTTTTTCTTTGTTTTCCGTCTTTGTCGTCTGTCTCATTTCACCCAGGTCGCCCACCCAAATACAGCAGCGTCCCGGAGCTGGGCAGCCTCACCCCGACCTCCCCCTCCAGCCCCGTCCATCCCCTCCCCCTGCCCAGCCCCAGCTCTGGGGATGTAAGTAACGATGGGGGAGACGGACAGTTCAGAGGGTTGGACACCCCGTCACACACAGTCCTATTGGCCCAGTAGCTCTGTCAGTCATTTGTACCCCGAGACCTCCACAAACACGTCCATTAGTCTGTTGTCTCCATGTGATTATCATCAGTCATCAGTTGGTTTTACTTTGATTCAGCCTTACAAAGTGAACAGTGTCCTGTATTAACTACTACTCAGAACACATGCTAACGTCTCTGTGGGTTAATTAACACACCATGTCCATTAGACACTCAAACCAGGCCAAACTAAACCAAACCAGATGAGGGTGCCTCCCCCCGCCTCTCCACACGTGGTCGGTGGGGCTCAGTTGGGCAGGGAAACTGATTGGTCCAATTCTTCCTCACAGGGAGACATCCATGAGGATTTCTGCACTGTGTGCAGACGCAGTGGCCAGTTGCTCATGTGCGACACGTGTTCTCGTGTTTATCACCTGGACTGCCTGGATCCACCCCTGAAAACCATTCCTAAAGGCATGTGGATCTGTCCAAAATGTCAAGATCAGGTAACCGCAGCAGCCGTGACGGATCCTGAGTCAGGGGGAAGTGGGTACCGCAGTCCAGACAGAGAGTAGCTGTACTTGACTGTAAGAAGTGCTGACACTGTCCTGAACGTTAGGACTGTTCAATCCTTTGTAAGCATTTGTACACATGATGCAGTATTGTTTTTTTTGTGCTTCTGTCCCATTCATTGTGTCAGTACAGATTGGCATCTCACATCCATCCACCCCATTGCTTGTCTCCTCTCGGCCTCACCACAGGGTGGCGCCTCAGTTTGTTCCTCCCCTGATCTTTTCTGAGCCTCGGCCTCTGTGACAACTGCCAGTTTCTCTCTGCAGATCCTGAAAAAAGAAGAAGCCATTCCCTGGCCCGGTACTCTGGCTATTGTTCATTCCTACATCGCTTACAAAGAAGGTGACAGTAGATTCTCCTCTTCTCTCAAACGTCTGCTGGGACACACGAGGACCGAAAGTTTTTAATGTCATTTTATTCTCAGTCTTAGTCACATTTAAGTCTTTGGATGAAGTTTTAGTCCAGATTCACTGATGAAAATAAAACAAAGAGATTTCTGCAAAGATCTGAGACTTTATTAGTTCACGGATGGAGCCTGATAGATTGTTAATAACAATAATATAATTAGCATCCTGCACAAAAAATGCAAATGCTGGAGAAACAGATGTTTTTTTTCTTGATCAGTAATTTAACCAAAACATCAACAAAATCTGACTTATTTGTAAATGAAGAAATTCACCTGGAGGTTTTCCACAAAGAGGCAAAAATCTGTTTGAATATCAACGGTTGTGTTTTCTTGTTGTCCGCTGCAGCTAAAGAAGAGGAGAAACAGAAGCTGATGAAATGGAGCTCCGAGCTGAAACTGGAGCGAGAGCAGCTGGAACAGAGAGTCAAACAACTCAGCAACTCCATAACGGTGAGAAACACAATCAAAAAAGTGTCTTCAGTAAAATGCAGAGGTAAAGTCCACCTGTTCTGAACCTCAGCGTTTCTCCACCACAGAGTCTCTGTCTCACATTTTTAAAGACGATTTCATCCTGTTGCATCTTAATGTTTTCGTCTTGCTACGTGTTTTATGGCATTTTTGTTTTGTAACTTCTTTTCTGTTGTTTTCGTCCTGTTACGTCTTAATATGTCTCGTTACACCTTCTAACCTCTTACGTTGTTTTTCCTCTTGCTACATCTTTTGCATAGTTTTTTTCTTGTCACATTTTTGTTTTCTCTTATTATGTCTTTTACATTGTTTTTGTCTTGTTACGTCTCTTTTCTCTTGTTACTTTTTTATGTAGTTTTTGTCTTGTTACGTCTTTAATGTTGTTTTCATCTTGTTATGTCTTTTACATAATTTTTGTCTTATTACGTGTTTTGCGTTTCCATTCTGCCTTGTCTTCTACATCATCTTCATCTCATGTTTTCTTACATCTTTTACACTGTTTTTCATCTTGTTACAGCTTTTTTGTCGTGTTACATCTTCACATTCCTTTTGTCTTGTTATGTCTCTTTTGCTTGTCACATCTCTTTTTTTTAGATGAGGTCGTCCCACAGCTTGTTAGTGTATTTATACACTCCACCTTATTTAAAGCTTCTACAAGGGACTTCTATATTTTGTTGATTTTGTTGCCTCCCTGTGGACAAAAGCAGCAATGTTTCCAACGCAGTAACCACAAAATAGTAACATCAAAAATAAAATTTAAAAAAATGTAAATAAAAATCTGCTTTGGTTTAAGGAGAATCTGGTGACAGAGTGGGAGTTTTGAGGGGCCGGATCAAAATCTAACCCTGTTGTTCTTCTTCCATCAGAAATGCATGGAGACCAAAAACACCATCCTGGCTCGTCAGAAAGAGATGCAGCTTTCCCTGGAAAAAGTCAAACACCTGATTCGCCTCATCCAAGCCTTCAATTTCAACCAAGCTCTGGCAGAGACAGAGGGTAAGGACATCAGTACGAGGGTCCAGGACAAGGCTGAAGGTGCAGTCGGCTCTGAAGCTGCACCAGAAGCCAACTCTGTGGAGAAAGTGAAGGCTGGGAACTCCTCAGCCAGCAGCAACACTGATGGAAACGACAAACAGGAGGAGCACGGAGCCACAGGGAACAACCAGACACCCGGAGGAACAGGAGGAGACGCCGACAGCCAGGTTGTCCTAGAAGACAGCGCAGTCCTGACAGCAGATAACAGCCCCGGTGTCGGGGCAGGGGGTAAGGCAGAGCCCGGTGTCGGGGCAGTGGCAGGGGGAGGGGGTGACACAGGGACTGGCGTCCAGCCGGAGGTTGCGGCCAAGCCTGAGACTGAGGCAGCTTCGGTGGTTGACATTCCTGCTTCCTCAGTGGTCGCGACTGTAGCCACCACCAACGGTACAGCCGAGCCGGCCTGCCCCGATCGCAGCCCCGCAGGAGGCTGCACCACCAACGCCGCCACCACCAACTCTGAGAACAAGATGGCTGCCGTCAACCCTCCAGAGACATCGGTGGAGAAGAAACAGGAGGAGATCACTGACAGTGACGGCAGCAACAACAACAACAGCAAAACCTCAGAACCCTCCCAGCATTCTTTGCCAGCTCTTGTCAGCAGTTTGGACAATAAAAAGTAATGCTATGTCTCTTGAGTTGCGGGAATTCAAACATATATATTGAAAAAAAAAGACTTTTGCTTGCACCCAATGGTGCCCTGAAGTTGCCAATCTGTATAAATGTTGTTTGTTTGCATTGTATTGTCAGACTGTGTCAATGGTAGATATACAGCCCAAGTCACATGACTCTGGGAAGACGTAGGCTGCTCCACCCACAGAGCTGGGCTACAGGATGGCTTACGTACCAGTGTCATCATGCCAATTAGTGATAGACGTCAGTGGAGGGAATGCTCAAAGGGAGATTTAATTCATCATCACACCAGTGTGTGCCTGTTATAGTGGCCCCTGTGTTCTCTTGTGGGGTGGGGAGTTGGGTTCACATGGGTACGGAGAAAACTGAGAACATGAAACCAAACATCTGTCAGGGGTTACTGGTCTAAAAAGCAGTGTTGTGATAGAGTGCGCGTACTGAAAAGAGAACCTGTTCATCCCCTCGTCCCAATGAACTTAATGTGAACAACCTTCAGCTCCTGCAATCCCACGACCCTGACCTCCTCTTCCTTTGAACAACCCTAAACTTAAACCAATTCTTTCCTGTCCTTTCCCTGTCATCGCTGCGCCTCCTTATCTTCAGCTGACGCCCCTGACTTCCCCAACTTCTCCATTAACCAACAACTTAAAACCATCAGTCAAAAAGCCTTTAGTCTTTCCAACGCTTCCTCAGGCCACCAACAATCCAATGTGGCCTCCAAAAGGTTCAGTACACTTCAAACAAACTATGTGTCTAAAGAGTTTGAGGGGGAGCTGTCATGAATTCAAGAAATGGCACAACAGCGCACAGTTTCAGTCTGTCCTTGAAGGAATTCATAGTTTGGCACTTGTTTGTACAGAAAAGAGAAGAGAAGTTGAAGCCTTACCCATGAACAGTAGCTCATCTGGCCAATTGCTACGCTAAGCGGGTTTGACTGTTGGTTTCTGCTGCTGTAAAATCTGGTGAGAGACGATATTAGACATCCAACAAACACTTAATTTGAAGCATACTGACGCCTTTACATCAACTTCCCAAACTTCCCCAACAACTCAAACCATCATCAGTTGCCCTAAAACCAAAACCAGCAACATCACTTTAGTGACTAAAACCAAAACCTGGCTTCCACAATCAACCAACGATCAAACCTGACCTCCCCCCCCTTTAATGCAAAAACTTTAATTATGGTTCAAATTAACCAGTTTGTACAAAGTGTCATCTGAATGCTTACTTTGAAGGTGTGGTGAAAACCTTGTTGTTGTAGAGAAGGGCAAGGTGTGATGAATCCAAGACACACCTTCCCCAGTCCTCCGTCAGTCCAATGAAACTTAACTCAACAACCTTAACCTCATAGATTGAGGACCCTTCTTTTCCCAAGAAACCAATGACTGTAGTATTCCCCAAGTTGCCAACAATTTACCTTGACTTACCCTTCAAGTGAAGTAGTTTGTACAAAGTGCTTAACCTCTCCAGTCCTCCAACAGATCATCAGTTGGCCATCCAGCAAGTACTTCATTTGAAGAATTCTGGCATTATAACATCAACTACTTTAACTTTCTCATCCACCAATGACTTTATCTGTCCTCAGACAAGATCATAACTTCCCCTGCTGACCAAGAGTAGTAACTTTCCCTTCTAATCTAACGCCCAAACTTACCTTCCCTGGCCCAGTTTATCTTGACCTCCCCCTTAACCATCCGAGTGTCCACACTAGACGGTGAGACAAAAAGCCTGCCATTGTAGCGTGTATGCAGTGACACATTTGGACAGTGTCTCATCAAAGACATTCTTGGTGTTCTGCTTGGTTGTTCACAATCTCAACACTTTGTTAGCTTGTCGGTGGAGGAAAGCTACATAAGTTGACAGACACGCCCCCCTCTCAATTGGCGAAAAGTCACCATATGACACCATTTGGGCAATTAAACAAACTTCACTGGACCCATTCGGGCACCTTTAAACCAACGTCCCTAAATCAAAGGTATCTTCTCTCAGTCCACAAACAAACTAATGTATCCTGAAACCCAAAAGGGTTTGAAGATACCTTGACTCCTGCTCAGTAAGATGCTTTTGGACGTTCTAACAAACACTGTGTTTGAGATGTACTGACACCTTTAAACCAACGTCTCTAACTTCCAAATTATCCTACGACTTATTCAACAGAAAACCACCGACCAGCAGCCTTCCCTCAGCAGATAAACCCCCCTGTCCTCCAACGGCCCATTTTGACCTCCTTATGGAAACCCAAACCCAAGTACCTGGAGACTCATCCCTCTCCCACTCAACCAATGACCAAATAACCAACCAACAATCCCAGTTAACTTCCCCTCCCCATCTCTTTCCCCACTCGTATCCCTGAGCTCAGGCAGAAAAGACGCTGAGCGTCGCGTTCAGCATGTATGGAGGACGAGGTCGAACAGGCGCGGTAGCCTAACAGATGTTTTCAGTGGTGTCGGTCAAGTGTAGTGATTGAGTTTTCATTCGTGAGTTAAGTGTGTCAACTGTGAGCACTAAATGTGAAATTGCAATATTGCAATGTCAACACACACAAACTATATCTGGGCTGTGTTTCTTTTTTATAGGAAAAGATATTCAGGTCTTCCTAGTCTTCAGAATAAGTGCTTTCTGTTCCTGAACCTGCTGGACTGGCATTATCAACACAAAAGGAATCCTCTTTTTGAAGTGGTGATCTTTGCATTATGTACATTTCTGTTGAATCCTGAACTGCCAAAATGATGTTGTATCCAAATTCAGCAGGGACAAGTCCACTTACTGTATTGAAAGATCAAATCATTGGCGTTGTAAGATATTCACTAGATGCTACCATTTCAGAAATTGGAAGTCCCCAGATTGAGACAGGAGAGCTTATTAAACAATAACATGAAAGGAACTTTTTTTTCCTTGAAACGGAGGGATTTGTTGTATGAACCTGCTCCTTCAGATGGATCTCAAAGGACAATACCACAAATCCTGAGATTAAAGCACAAGCTTGCTGCATTACAAAGAAGTGCTGAAGAGCTTTTTGTATGTTAATATGGAATTAAACAGAGTATGCATCTCTTTGTTGTGATGTGACTTATCCCCACATTGCCAATATTTTTCTAGGAGGAAATACAAACCTCTGTCTGACATTTAGGCTCAAGTCTAGTTCATGTTTTTGGGGAGGAATCGCCGGTCTTCTGTCTCAGAAACCTCTTCATCCCCTCACAGTTAGACTAGTGCATCTCTTTTCTTTCTGGAGCATGTCTGGGCTGAAATGTGATGCTGTTATTCGTTGGCTTGGTGGCTGTCAGTTCGGGTCTGTCTTTGTCTGGTGAACTGATCATGACTTCTGGCTTCTTGTTGGGTACGGGGCATTAACAAACTCTGGTCTGTTCATTAACGGTGCCTCTGGTTGTGCTGGAATGTTTTTGTTTCTTTCTTTATTGTTGCAATATTGGAGCATTTTTGCTTAAATTGTAGTCGTCCAAACACGTATTCACCCCTGAGTCAAAGATTATCTCAACATGTTTTTATCTGGTCTTACCTGTTTTTATTGATGAGAGATTTGTAGCCATGCTGGCGGCACGCCTTTGGAAATGTCCATCTTTAAGGATATTTAAAGCGATTTTACCTTTTAAGTTTTACTCGGTTTTTATCCAGCACCATTATGAGGTTCAGAATTTTGCCATTTAGTGGAATATCTCAACAACTATTCAGTGGTATTTCATGAAATTTAGAACAGATAACTGTGGTGCCGTGATGATTTTTGATCTCTTGACTTTTCATCTAGCGCCATCATCAGGTCGACATTTTAATGTGTCCAGAACTTTGGTTTATGATCAGAAACCTGCAGAACTAATGAATGAATTCCCATCAGCCTCAGCTGTGCTTTGCGTTTACTGCTCATTAGCAAATGTTAGCATGCTAAACTAAGATGGTAATTATTATACCTGCTAAACATTAGCATGTTAATGTTAGCGTTTAGCTGAGCTGCTAGCATTGCTGTTGGCTTTTAGTGTGGTTCAGTACTGATGAGGCTGAATGAAATTCTTGAAAATGAAAAAAAAAAAAAAAAAGCCTCATGATGAAAATTTTTCGAGTTAATTTCTGCACAGACCTGCAGTGACTTCCTGCAATATCAAAGTAAAAGGTCAAACTAATCGTGGGGGTGAGGACGTTGTTGGGCAGCTATAAAATAAGCTGCTAAAGGTGTCTTTTTTTTCATATCATATGGACTCTTGGAACTGAATCAACATATCTGATAAAACACCTAATTTTCTGACATCAGCTGTACAAACTGCCTTCATTCAGAAGATCCCAGAAAAAGTAATCGGAGGAAGTCTCTGTAACATTTCCACGTGTTTGGCCACAGTGTTGTCTGATAAATGTAATTTGTCTCTTATGAAGAGTTTAGCCATTCGAACATGGAAGGAAAAGACTGAGATTTCTAACAGAAAATGGCAACTGATATGTCCCCAACTCCTTATGGATTCCATTCATTGTGTGTTTTGTTCTTTGTCTGCTTACTCGGGTGGATGTTCTTCTTCTTTCACATATTAGCCTGTGTTCACTCACGGATCGAGCAGAGTAGTCATCCAGTCGCTTCACTCGACAAGTTTTTCTTTGAACGAGCCCGAACTTGTGTTCCAGACAAACTGGACCTTTCCCTCTGTACAGTAGGTACCTAGAGTGCCTTTCTTCAAACAGCAGATAATATTTGTCTCTTGACTTGCACTGTGACTTGTAGAACCTTACTAACCCTCCAGATAATTCTCCCACCCAACCCGCCCTCCTCTGGCCTGTCCCATCCCACCAAGCTCCCCGAAACTCCGGAGCACAAACCCGGTCCCTTCACCTCAGGCTGCCAGTAGTCAATGCAAGTTGAAACTACATTTCATATTATGCCGTTTAGATTGACCAGATAGTGTTTTGTTGTTGTTTATTATAGGAGTTGCCTTAAATGTGTTTTATTTTCCTTTTTACGTGATTAACTTTTACATTAAGAAAAAAAAAAATCGCTGCAAGACGCTGGCGAAGCTCAGAGGTCGTTTGGTGAAAATCTGGCGTCTGGCGCTCAATAAAATGCTCCAAAGAGGGATAGTTGATGATGAGATCTCGCTCGGTGTGACAGCCAGTTGTTATGTGATGCACTTTTGGTTGGACCAGTATTATTATCAGAGTGTAAAAATGGGATCCATCAGAAACACGAATCACAGTCATGAATCTCGCTCCGGATTCGAGTCCCTGTGTTGGTCCTGACCGCTCTGCGGTCGGGACTCGGGGAGCTCTTTGGTTTTCCTTTGACTCGTTCATTGTTCCCTCTGTGCTGTGGGTCGTCTTCTTGTGTTTTGGAGGAGGGATGAGTTTGCTAAATCAGGTCATGTGAGCCGGAGCCTGTGTGCATTTGGAATGAACAAACTAACCTGCACCCTGATGGGCAGACGTAGACCCAATTAGCAACATCTGTCCACTCAGTCTGGTGGAACGCATGCCTTCTTATGCAAATTTTTATACAAGATTTGTCAAACCTTTTTAATATGCATTTGCTTTTGTTTTTTAAGTTTTTATTATGTGAAACTCAAGTCACCTTTCTTTTCTTTGAACATTCTGGCATCCTGATGCCAAACGTGTGCAGTTTAGGTGTTCAACAGAGCGGTAGCCATCCACGTTAGAGCGGAAGGACGCGAACGTTTCTTCTAGACATCATGTTTTATGGACGGAGCTGCGAAGGTTTTGGCTCCTGAGTTTAAATTTTAATTTGAACTTGGCTAATGCACCATGCTGAATGTTGGGATCCCAGCAGGGCTGTGGGGGTGGGGTGGTGTGGGTGGGTGGGGGCTCGACCGAGTCTTAATGTCTAAATTGTGTCATTGTATTCTCCTAGAGAAAAAAGTCCTCTGTTTCTATTCAGTCAAGCTCTAAAAGTGAATTTATCCAAAGAACACTGCAATTGTGCATTTCTGTTTGGAAGCCTTTTGTGTAGTTTATTCATATCATTTGGAAATCAATTTCTGCATCCATGGCGAAGAGTCAGGGACAGAATTAAGACCGCTGAGGCGTCTTGCCAAAACTAGCTACTGATCTGGCCAGTGATGAGACAGTGCTGGTAACTGAGAGGCTGGTGGTGGGAAATGAGAAGCCAACCAAGATGGTAACTCGTGTGTCTAAACCAGTGGACTGTAAGTAAAGATGGACATCGCGTCTCCTCCCACTGTACAAAAATTAAATTAAATCTATCCTGGATACAAGGGCTGCCTCGCTGTCTCGTTCTGGTGACGTTATTTGGAGTTTTGTTACCAAAAACCAAGAAAAGTTCTGTTTCTCTTTTGTTACCAACGTCTTCAACTTTGTCCTTTCCTGTTTCCTCTGCTTCGCTCTGCTCTGTGCTCAGGTAGTCTGTGCTGAAAAGAAAACCACATTCAAGATGGTTAAACGTCACTGTGGGACCTGAAGAAGTGTATTCAGGTGATTGGCTCACCCTGATACTCTAATCCCAACCAGTCACTCCCAGTTATTCTACATAAAGGGCATAAATGAGCCCTGCAACATCTTTAAACCACCTTTCAACACAATCGAACCGAAAACAGCATATCTAAGTACAGGGAACAGGATAGGAGAACGTTGACCGTGGTTGCCCCGGTACCGAGCTCGCTTAGAGGAAAAAGGGGTGGGACTTAGGAGGGGTCACTCATAGACTGCATTTCAGATCATACAACCAAGACCGTGTCATGTTTAAAAGGTAATAAAGACCATTATGTGCACAATTAAACCTACCATCAGAGAAATCGCCCATTTTGCTCCGGTCCACCAATAAAATACAACAGAAGAAGACGACCAGCCAAATCAATTGAGTCTAGCAACCCTCTGCGTGCTAATGACCAGCCAAGCTAAAGTTAAACGCACCGGTTACCACCTTGGTCAAATGAACAATCAGCTTCTCAGTTACTGGCGCCGTCTTATCATTGGTCCGATCAATAGGTGGCTTCGGCAAGGATACGCCCTCCATCGACATCTCGGTAGTGTTAAAGGGATAGTTTCAATTCTCTGAAGTGGTGTTGTATGAGGTATTGATTGATAGTCTGTGTATTAGCTACAGTAGATGGCAGTCGACATAACCCCAGTTTGGAGAAACCAAGAGGAGCATACGGCTGTGGACGTATCAGTTTAAGTGTAAGCTGTATTTAGAATATTTTCACCATTTTACCTTTCTGTCAGGCAGACTTTTCTGACAGGAAACTGCAGTTATATAAGACAAATATCACTCTTCAAACCAGCCAGACTCCACTGACAAAATCACTAATTTTACCTCACAGAACACAGGAGTTGTTGGTCTGCTGCTGCCTCCGTGTGTTTGTTAGCTTTGTGTTATTTTGTGACTCCAGTGAAACTGAATTAGCTTTTTAAAAACCCAAAGTCACACAAAAACACAAATAAACTTACTGATCGAGGCAGTGGTAGACCAACAACTCCCATGTTCTGTGGTTTAAAATGGCTGATTTAGTTAAAGGAGTTTGGTTGGTTTGGAGCGAGTGATATTTGGCTTATATAAGAGGGTTTTCCCGTCAGAAAAGTCTGTCTGACAGAAAGGTAAAGTGGTCAAAATATTCTAAATACTGTGTTCACCTAATCTGAGATGGATTTTCATAGGTGGACATTGTTTTAGATGGCTAAAACATGTGTTGCTGCTGACTCTGTCCATAGCTTCCTGCACCAGTTCTGGAGGCGTGTCGACCTCCCATCTTCTGTGGGTTAAACACTGACTACGAAGAACTACCTCATACAACCACAGCTTATATAAAACAAAGTTTCCCATTAATTTTGTCCCTTACCATGCGCCGTACTACATCAGCATCGTGTGCATTCACCAAGCTGGGAGAGGACCATCGTGTCGTCTTCTATGCATCAAAACGTTTGTGTCCTGTGTGCTGAAGTCGTTCAGTCCGACTCGAGTCTCGTCAGTTTTTACTTTGAGAACGATCAAGTCATGATTGTGGCCTTCTAGTATTCTGTCAATACATGACATCAACCTGTTGTTTCCGCTCACCATCCATCCTGTCCGGACCCAACTGTACACCTGAAGCTTCTTACCTCATCCACAGCTGATTCCATTGGGGGTGTGTTGAGTGCAAAAAAATAAAATAAATAAATAAATAAGTGAAATAAAAAAAAAAACAAAAGAAGTCTTTTTTTATCTTCCATTTGGTGAGATGCATTGTAGCGATATGAATAAAGAAAAAGTTCACCTGGTGTGCTGAATAATGTGTAAATTGGTAATTACACAATCTGAATATTTGTATAATTGTTTGTATTTTTTCATAATGATTTTGGAAAGGAATGTGTTTATTTTTTTGACTTCTGTTCCAGATGTGTCTTCTGTTGGCCTGACATTGTGACTGGTCTGGTGGGATTCTTACCTCTGTATTGAGCCTCTTCTGTGATGAATTCTTTGTATGCAGTGTTTAGGAAATACTGTAGGGAACATGGGGAGGAGTTGATATTAGGAGCATTTGATCAATTTGTATTTATTTATTTTATCATTTTGTTAATAAATTGTGAAAAGCAGCAAGTCTCATTCGTTGACTGATTTTTTTTTTTTAATTTATGAACAGCCTGGAAAAGAAGCTTAAAATTCACTGATAATCAGACCAAACGGTCATTTAGTGTTCATGATTTCAACCACTGACATGTGACTCCACATTCTCATAGCTGACTTTATTTGTTATTCCTTAGAACCTCCTGAAATAATACAAGAATTTAGAGTAAAAAATGCCGAGAACCCAGATATCAATGATAAAAATTAAGAACCCAGGTATCAACACAAGAAAATGTCAAGAACCCAGTTATCAACACTAAAAATGGTTAAGAACCCCGAAGTAAGCAGTAAAAATTAAGAACCCAGAAAACTGTGCTAAAAATTGATGAGAACCCAGATATCAACACTCAAATTAATTAAGAACCCAGATATAAATGGTAAAAATGGTAAAGAACTTCAATACAAGCACTTGAAATGGTGAAGAACACAGATGTAAACAGTAAAAATTAAGAACCCAGATATCAATCAACACTAATAATCATCAAGAACTCAGATATCAATGATAAAAATAGTTGAGAACCCAAATATAACTGCTTGAAATGGGGACAACCCAGATATCAATGCTAAAAATCACCAAGAACCAAGATGTAAGTGATAAAAGTGGTAAAGAACTTCGTTATATTTGTTAAGAACCCATATATAAGCATTTGAAATGGTTAGAACCCAGATATAAGAGCTAAAAATCATTTAGAACCCAGACATCAACACTTACAATCATCAAGAACCCAGATAATAGTGATAAAAATGGTTGGGGATGCAGATATCGATGCTCAAATTAGTTAACAACTCAGATATAAACACTAAAGTGGGATCTGTAATAATATCCAGCAGAGGACCTGCTCTTGTTATCAGTGCGCCTCCTGGTGGACAAATCAGACATCGCAGTGCATTTTATTGAAAAAGTGGAACTAATGACATCTGTACAATTTTTACACAATTTTGCAAAGTCATCCAGCGGGCCAGACTGGATACTGTGGGGGCCGGTTCTGTACCGCAGGCCATATTTTTAACACTCTTGTTGTAGAACATTCTCTGTTTAAAGCAACATTGCAATCTACAAGATCTTCCTTATATAAGTTATTTAAAAATATACAAGATTAATGTGATAACACCTGAAAACACATATAACACAAACTACTTAACACATTAAACAATCAGTTCATCAGCACTGACAGGATAATAAACCTTGTTTATATGTTTTTGTTCATTTTATGTACTGATGTACAATCTGGATGAAATCAGTTCAACCTCCATACAGAGAGAAGTCTTGCGCTGTCCGGGAATCGAACCACAGACCTTCATGCTGGGAGATGACAGAACTAACCACTCGGCTATATAAGGAAGAAATGCCAACAATCAAATGCAACTGTCCCCATTAAGCAGAGTGGCGCAGCGGAAGCGTGCTGGGCCCATAACCCAGAGGTCGATGGATCGAAACCATCCTCTGCTAGGAGCTTCATTTTTTGTCTCTGAGAGCAGCGTTATATTGTACATTTTATTTGTAAATGTAAACCACATCTTACAAAATAGATAACAGTGCATATTAATTTAGGGTCTTACAATACATATTGATTGTACAAAATGGCTTTAATGTTCTATTTGGTCTAATTTTCAATTTCAAAAAAGATCTTTGTAGCAGTTAGATCTTAATAATACGCTTTGAGCGTGTATAAACCCTAAGCAGGTGTTCCCTGTTCATAAACCATTCTGGACCTCAACCACAGCGAGAGTCACATTATAAAACTTAATTAGTTCACGAATGTGAACAATTAATATCGCGAGAGGTTCCCTTCTATCCACGACCACAGAGAAGGGTGCCAGCGGTCATGTGTAGAGGGGATCCCTTGTTTCGCGAAAATATTCTGCGAAATTTTTACGCTTCTTTTTTCTCAGCGCTCAGGTTATGTGGTTAAGGTCTGGGTCTGATTCGGGACAGAAACTCCTTGTTACGGTTACTAAAGGATGATGGTTTGGGTTAAAATGACCACTCTCGCGAGATCTTGCCCGGGTCCGGGGTTCCCTTCTGTTCTAGACACGACCCTGCTTCGTTTGTGTTTGTAAACGTTGTGTGACGTCACGCCGCGGTGTGTTGTGGGGGATCAGCCATAACTACTGGCGGTTGTTTGTTATCGTGTGTCCGCAGTTGTTACCCCGTGTTACTCGTCTCTCTACGGGAATGGGGGGCAGACACTGCTGCGTGAAGAACTGCCGCCGCAGGTCTCACGACCACCATGGCCGGAAGATCCCGAACGGGCTGACGTTCCACTGTTTCCCCGCCTGGAGGAGGAACGAAGGCGGTCAGATCTCCGAACTGACCAGCAGGAGGAGGTCAGCCTGGGTGGCCGCGGTCGGCCGGAGTAACATCACCTTCAACAACATCCCCAGCTCCATGAGAGTGTGTTCCCGCCATTTTCACTCCGGTCAGTGTCAACACAACAGTTACACCCAGGGGAGGAAAGTAACTGAGTACATTTACTTTCCTACCCTGCTGGATTACTGCCCTCTCTATTAGTTACCCCCAGGAGAGGAAAGTAACTGAGTACATTTACTTTCCTACCCTGCTGGATTACTACCCTCTCTATTAGGTACATTTGGGGGTGAAAAGTAACTACGTACATTTACTTTTATGCTCTGCTGCATGTCTAGTTTATTAGGTACATCCAGGGGAGGAAAGTAACTGAGTACATTTATTTTTGTACTCTGCTGCTACTTTTTAATCAATAAATAAAATGTTTTTTCTTTTTTACCACTTGCCTGGTTTGACGAGAGAGTTGTCAGGTCTTCCTGCCTGGGGGAACCTTATTGTTGAGTCCTGAGAACCTGATACACAGCCGTCACTTCTTTACGTCTGTGAAGTAACCTGCCTGAAGTTCATGGGTGGAAACAGACAACGGTGGACCAAAGGAACCTTTTAGTTTCATGAAAAGTTGTTCCCTGGACTAACAGTTCTGGATACTTTGGTGGCTTTTGAGTTTTGGAGCGTTAGTCAGACAAAACGAGACATGAAGTGATTAAACGATTAATCTGATGTTGATCCGGTCAGTGTGTGATATTAAAACACCGTGTGTGTTTGCAGGTAAACCAGCTTATGAAATGCTGGAATCTGATCCAGACTGGGTCCCGTCGCTGCACATGGGTCACGGTGACGGAAGGAGCAGGCGCGGCGAGCGTCTCCTCCTGTCCGAGAAGTCAAAGACGCAGAAAGAGAAACGTAGGGAGAAACAAAGACAGACATCAGAGACGAGACGTTCTAACATGTCCAAAGATCCTCCAAGAGAACCAGAGGCAGCAGGAGGAGGTGAGACAGAAACACACACAGAAACAACAGACCAGGTGTTGATTGGAAGAGAGGAGACAGAGGGGCTCTGTGGGTGAACAGATTTCTTTAATTGATCCTCCTTAGTTACTGTTGCTATGCCTGCCAAACTTTCCATTCTCACGCTGCAGTTATACAGTTTACAGTGATAACGGCGGCAGATTCAACATCAAACTTCTCATTTCCAGCTGACGACGGTGGATTTTGTCACTAAAATAAAGACTCACAAGCAGATTTCATGAGTGTAGCTGACTGATGTAAGCTAATGCTAACGCTAACTTGACTTGAATCAGCTGAGAGTCTCCAGCTGATGTTTTACTGTTTTCATCTGTTTTAAAACAAGAACCCTGTGAAAGTCTTTATGTAAAGTTAGCTAACAGCTGCGTACATGATATAACATTAATGCTAACAGGCTGAGGCTAAAGCTAGCTTACATCTCAGCTAACACTGGTCAGATGGTGAAATACAGCAGGTATATTTACATGATAGATGACAGAAATACACTCATTAACGTGGGAAAAGGAAGCGCAGGGACTCCCTTTGAGAATCTCTGAACTAAACCTCCTGTTGTGTCGCAGGTCCACCGAGGTCAGCTGTCCGTCCCTGGAGGGACATTCAGTCTGTGCTGAAGTCCGTCCTGCAGCGTCAAACTGTCATCAGCAGGCCGCCTGGAGACGAACCTCAGGAACAACCAGCTGCTGAAGCTGCTGAGAAGAGGACAGAGCTCAGCTTCAGAGTAACAAACACTTACATCTTACAGATTATTTCTCTTTTTTTTATCTAGACTGTCGTCATTAAACATCTGGCTAAAAGTCGGTTATTTCCTTGATTAATCAATTAAATACTTCTGTCACAATCTTGTACTTGTGCTGTTTTTCAAGTGTAAAGATCGTGACAGGATTAATTAACGGAGAAAATAATTGTTAGTTAAAAGTTGTTCTGATGAAGTGACAGGTTAAATATTTGTTTCAGGACTTCTTCAGAGAATCTCTGGATGCTTCTCTGGAGGCCTCCAGCAGGTCCAGGGCCCTGTCAGCCCGACAGCCCTCCACCTCGTCTTTGTCTTCATCCTGTCTGGACTGCGTCAGACTCCAGAGGACAGTTGTGGAGCTGCGGGAGAAGCTGTCACTTCTCACGGGAGGACAGAAGGACACAGAGGCCTCGGCTGTCTTCAGCAAGACTCCGCTCCAATCAGACGAGGACGTGCAGAGCCCTGAGACGGTCCACGTAGAGGAGGAAGAGCCTGAGTGTAAGTTTCAGGAAGGTTTAAGGGTCATTCCTGTATTTTTTTGACCTATTTCCATGTTTTGTTTTGTTTTTCCTAATGGGAACAACAGTTTTTGGTCTGGTGTTGATGGAGAGCGCTGCAGCCGTCAGCTGTGACACAGGCTGTAATGGAACCGTAAATATACGTCCACTAAAAACATTTGTTTCACCACCAACAGGCTGAGATTGTTGCTCTAAGAGTCTGACACCATTATGAAAGGATCGGAGCTTTTTACTAAAGAGTGAGATCCTTTTTGTTTCACTAGAAACAGACGATTCAAACAGGACAGAAACAAAATTAAACTCACCAAAACCGTCTCGGTTCGTCTTTATGCTGTTCCAACAATCACCACCTCTGGTTTGGTCTAAATAAACTCTTAATTCACAGTTAGATGTGAAAATATCAGGAGAGGAGCGAGCTGGAATACAGCCTGGCATAGAGAATACATCTAATTTTCAAAATAAAAGACTCACGATCATAAAAACAGACAAAAAGGAAACTTTTTAACTACGTAGCCCAGAGGTCTGAAACCTTTATGGAGAAAAGAGACATTTTAGGCCAAAACAAATAATTAAATAAATAATCTGTCTGGAGCTGCAACTTTTAAATTCTCTTGTTCTTTTATTTTTGGGATTCAGCTCTGTAGCTCACTTGTTGAGAGTCGAGACTCGCCACCTTCAGAATATCCAGGAAAAGATGTCAGGCTGCAGCTGTACGCTCATTTTAGTCAACAAAATATTGAACTTAGGCTACACATGTCTACACTTGCAGAATGTAAGAATCACTTGCAACATTAATGATCAATTAATCGATTAATTGTTGTCAGAAAAACATAAAAACTTATATCAAACAATTCCAAATGCATTTTTCCCTCCTCATTCAAAGCTTTATTTTCATGTTGTTGGTTGTCTGACAGCCTCTGAAACACAAAAACAAAAGATAAAATAATCTGTTATATTTCAGATCTTTATTTGATAGAAGATCGATTAAATTTAACTTGATCGACCAAATTCTTATCGTCCCTACTTCAGACCTACAGGAATCAAAAATGAAAATTCAAATGTTAATGAAGCAGCTCACATTTACATATTATTTGTCAAAGTCACATGGAGTCAGTGGAGAGGAGCTGAAGAGCTGCAGGTTACAGGCCGCCGCCGCCGCCGCCTGAAGGTCTTCATGATCCTCACTAAAATATGAATCACAGTTTCTCTCCCTGCAGATACAGATCATCATTCTCTCACATGATACACGTTTTAAAAAGGACAACAGGCTGGGCAACAGATCAATATTATATGATATCGTGATATAAGATTAGATATCGAGTTTGGATGTTGCATCATCTTTTCCTGGTTTTTAAAGCTGCATCACTTTACTTTGAACTGATCAAACTGTTCTGTTATCTGCCTTCAAACATGTAGTCATATATTTATCAAAATATCTCTCTGGGTTAATATTTTGTAAAAGCATCATGATATTTGGAGAAAGTCATCTGTACATTATCGTCACAGTATTTGGTCAAAAATATTGTGATTTTTACTCATTTTACCACCTTAGTCTCTTACAACCTGCACGATCAATAATGATCTATACTGACAGATATGAAACTTCACAATCATGACTGTTTTTTTAGCTGTAAAACATGAAGGTACACTAATATAAAGCTGATCAATATAAATACAAAGCAGTGAAGTGAGTTTATGTCTCACTTATATGTGGGTCTGAGTTTATTTGTGTATAAACAAACAGTCCCAACACTTTTTACTGTTTTTTCTTTTTTTGCATCACCTTATTATCTTAACACGTTACTGAATACACACGTTAAATCTTTAATAAATGACAAATAAATGAGTTAACAGGCCATATCATGTTATTGTTTCCTCTCATCAGGAAATCAAGAGGCTGTAGGACGTTGGCCTCCATCATAAATGCATTTGGGCAGAATTAATTTTCCTCTCATCATCATTGTTGATGAAAATTAATACGAACGGTGAGAAAATTGTTACAAGAAAGGACGGATCAGCTCATCACTGAGTCAGTTTTAGTAAAGTTAAGTTTTAGTAGTTTTAGTTTTTTTTTCTCTTGGTTTGTATTTACAGTAGGTCATTAAAAAACATAAATAAACTTAAACGGTGTAACTCTGATGGCAGCTACATGTTTTATGGTCCCATTGTCATTAAATGTGTCCGTCTGTCTTCACAGGGATGGCGCCCGTCTCATCTCCTCAGCTGGTCGCCCCCGTAAGTGACGAGGACGTGTACTCGAGCGAGGAGCCAGATCCCGTCAGCCCTGCAGGTTCTCAGGACGGCTCAGCCAAGAGCAAGTCTCGCCGGCGTCCTCGCTTCCAGAAGGGATGGCTGAAAATGTTCTGGTTCCTTCGATATAGTAAGGAGCTGGATGAGATGTGGTGCCACGTGTGCCGCAGCTACGCAGACAAGTCCCACCACAACCTGGCGCTCATCAAAGGCTCCAGGATGTTTAAGCTCCAAACCATCAGGAAACACAGCTACAGCAACTACCACAAAGACAGCGTGGAGCGCCACCTGCTGAGAGTGTGCGACCTGAAGCTCTGAGGCCTTTTCCACCAACATGGAACCAGACCTGATCGGTGGAACCGTTCAGAGCATTTCCACCAGGAACCAAAGAGTTGCACATTCGCCTTGGAAACCAAAGTGGGCGTGTCATATTGTACAAGTTCAGCGCCCTCTGTTGATGACATCCTTGATTACAGTGGTTCCACGCAAAACTGGAGGAGATGCAGGCTGGTTTTTGAGAAGGAACTTGAATGGAACCATCTCAAGAAGCAGTGTCAAGACAAAAATGACTTTACCAGCATGTTGGGACAGACAGGTTTTCACACCAAGACAGAAATAACCTGCTGCAGCTTTTCACAGAGTTTATCAAGTTTCTCTTCACTCAACTTTTCACAAAAATGTGTGATTTATTTATTTTTTTAAGGGATTCTGGGGAAGCAGCCTGTATCGGTTACTGTTTGCTGTATTTTGTAAAAATTCAATAAAATGTCCTTTTTCATAAATTTAGTGTAAATGGTGAAATCAGTCTAAACTGTTTTTTCAAACAGCTGTTAAATGTGGACAGGTAGACGGACTCCAGACACGGATTGGCCAGCAGATCCTGTGACAACCAAGACGCTACGAACAATGAAATGTGAGTGCTGTCAGGACAGAGTAAGTATGACAGAGGACATTTCTTTCTCTTAAAACAGTATATTGTTTGTTAGCTACTGTAAGCTTAAGAGTTAACAACTTTAAAATAACGTCAGCTTAAAAGAAGTTAACTAAACACTGCATTGTTTAATAACTGACATTAGCTTAAAATGTAACTAAATATTGTGGCTTTTAATAACTAATGTTAGCCTCAACAAAATGTTGCATTGTTTGCTAGCTAGCTAAAAGAAGAAATATTAAATGGTTGTTAGCTAGCTAAACACTTGGTTAGCGTAGTTGGTGTACGTGTGATGGATCAGCAGAGAATTATTTTGCTCAGTCCATCTCCTAAAGGTCAGCTGTTTAGCTTTTATTAAGAAACAATTAAAAATCATTTTAAATGCTGTCAGAACCAAGGAAGCATGAAAGGGTGGAAAAACGTTTGGCTGTATTTCTTAATAAAATGTTAGCTTGCTAGCTAACATAGGCTAAAATGTTAACAAAATCGTGCATTGTTTACTATGTCACATTAGCTAAAAACGTAAAAGTTGTGTTGTTGCTAGCCAACAGCTAAAAAAAGTTAACAAAACTTTTTTTTTTTTCGATATCAGGCTAAAAGTTCATGGCTGAAGTAACGGAAACTTCTTTATTTTGCTGAGTCCATCTAAAAAAAAGCAAAAACCATTTTAAAATTTAAACCTTCACAGGTGTAAAGTTAATACCGGATCACAGTATAAGAGTAATTTTTAAATTTAAACTGGTTTAAAAGTTTGGTGCAGCATTATTTAAACTATGATTTTAAAAATCAGTCCCTGTTGTTGCAGCCCAGCTCCAGATTAAACAGCAAAATAAGATATTATGATGATTTTATATCTTGAATGCAGGGTTGGATTTATTGTATATGACATTACATGTATATCACATGGAGGCTTTCATGTATATTTTTGTTTTGTACGTGTTAAATGTTTTTCTCACCACAGAAACAGTGAAAGTTTCCAGATCAGAAGGTTAAACTCGGCTCTCATTTTCTCTGTTTAACTTTAATTTTTGCGCACTCTCTTTCTTCCGTCTTCCATGTCATTTCCTGTGATAAATAAAAATGGTGGTCACAGCTCGGAGCTCAGGAGGCGACTGAGTCGCTGCAGAAATTAACGGGAAACTTTGCATCGGTGGGCAGCCGCGGAGCCAGCGGCCGGGGGTCGGTGCTCGGCGGCCGGGGGGGCCGGAGAGTCCCTTCAGCCGGGAGAGAGGCTCCGTGTCCCCGCTGCGTGTCTGCACAAGGTGGGTCTGTGTCAGTAGCCACTGTGGCCACGAAAATGGCTTCCGAAAACAGCAGGCAGATTGCCAGCAGTCTGCAGAAAGGAGCCGAGCAGAGAAAGAATGGCGCAGATTAAAACTCCGCCGCTAATTATCCTCAAATCCGCTAATTTAACGGATTATGTAACGACACGGACACTGAAAGTTAAAGACAAGTTTAGTTTTTCAGTGTTTGTCAAGTGTTTGTGTTGTGAGGAGGAGGAGGAGGAGGAGGAGGAGGAGGAGGAGGAAGAGTCCTGCAGCCTCCTGCTGAGCTGCACACACTTAAACACTCAATATTCATATACACACATTAAACAGCATAAAGTCTGCAGAGGAAACGTTATAACCACCTGCAATAACTAGTTATTATCTATTAATACTGTGTGTGTGTGTGTGTGTGTGTGTGTGTGTGTGTGTGTGTGTGTGTGTGTGTGAAGGGGTCATATCTCTATTAACTCCTGAAAATAAACTTTTTCTTTATTAATTCAGGTGAAGAATACACAGAACACATGTCAGCATGAAGACACTATGAAATAACCTTAAAGAGAAAAATTCAAAAACAATATGAGAAACTCAGGCGACAGATATTGGATGTTTGAGGACGACACAGATGTTAGGGTGTAAAAAAAAATTCTGATATCAATATTCATGCACAGTATAATATGGAGTATAGAACATTTACATAAACACATTTTTTCCCCCCAGTAATCCCTAAAAGGCCCTACAAGGGAAAAGGGCAGGAACTTCCCAGACAAAAATAACTTTAAAGTTTTCCTGTTGAGCCAAAATAATTGTATGTCATTTTTATATCTTTATATCAGGTTATTGTTTCTACATACTAATCCTGACCTCTGATTTGACCTTTGACCTTATTTGGAAGTTCCTGTTTTCTGCCTTTGCAGAGCGAACCAAAAAATATGAGGTCATACAAAACAAAAGGCAGGAACTTCAGTTTTATCTGATCGCTTTAGGTTTAAAAAGCAGAAAAATGACAGATATGATCAAATCCTTTCACTGTTATTATTATCATTATTTATTTACATTTATTATGATATTACAGTACACTTGTGATGTTCCAAGTAAGATCAAATTATTTCAATGGTTTCGAAATGTTTCTGAGCATTTGAAACTACTAAATAAAATAAAAAAAATTGTAATTATAAAAGGCAATATGCCGCAACAGAAAAGTGTGTGAGTGCATGTATGTACACCTGTGTGCTACACCTGTTTTCACGTGTTGTATAATAATGTTTCTACGAACTGATTAGTCCTTTGGTCCATAAAATATCAGAAAATATTGAAAAAATAATCCTGTCACCATCTGTGGATCCACCTGTTTCACATGTTTGAACCTGTTTTTCAACCAATGATCAATCTGTCAATAATTTTGTTGTTGGGTCCATAAAATAAGTGTGTAGGAACATACGTCATGTTCCTGTCCACCTTTGTGCTAACAGACTGCGTGTTGTTGTTTTACAGACATGGTGACGACCTGCTGAGGTTCTACCAACATGGTTCCAACATGAGCGAGCAGTCGTTGGACCTCTGGTGTGAGTTCTTCTTCTTCTTCTTCTTCTTCTTCTTCTTCTTCTTCTTCTTCTTCTTCTTCTTCTTCTTCTGCTCTGAATCTGTTTATAAAGATGGACGACATGAAGCCAGAGCTGTTTTTACTGATGACGGTTCTCCAAAGTGTTCCTGAGCCTGTCTAGTATCCTTTTAGGGATGATAACAGTTAATCAATGATTGATTACTGGGTCGTTAAGAATCTCATCGCTGATGTAAAATTTAATTGATCTTCTATCAAATAAACATGTGAAACGTAGTTTTTTATATGTTCCACAGGCTACAAGGGTTCCAGAAGGGTTCTTCCTGAAGGGCTGTGGTCCTGCCCAGAACTGCTTTTGCTTCTGGAGAACTCTTTTTGGAAGGAAGTGTTTGTCAGGGGTTCTTTGTAAGACTAAGGGTTCCAGAACCATTTTCATCCAAAGAACCTTTTTTAGAAGAAAGAGTTCTCTCCTCTTTCAAGGAGTTCTTTGTACCATAATGTGAAATGGTTCTCAGTAGAACCCTATGGATGTGTTGTAGATAAAATCCTTGAAATATAAAAAGGATCTCGGTAGAACCCCCAGTTTGGTTCTAGATTAAACCCTCGGAATATTAAAAGGTTCTCGGTAGAACTCCTGGTTGGATTCTTGTCAGCGCCATTAGAAAGGTAGAACGGTTCTGGATAGAACCTCCAGAGAGGGTTCTAGGTGGAACCATTGCACCATAATAGGGTTCTCTGTAGAACCTCTCACAGGGGGTTCCAGGTGAAACCTTTTATAGATAGTTC
This sequence comes from Lutjanus erythropterus, assembly GCF_056507025.1. Lineage (NCBI taxonomy): Eukaryota > Metazoa > Chordata > Actinopteri > Lutjaniformes > Lutjanidae > Lutjanus > Lutjanus erythropterus. The sequence continues at coordinate 39,474,684 of NC_139329.1, forward strand.
TGAGTATAACCCCTTATTTTGGGTTCTATGTAGAACTCTTTGAAATGGTTCTGCTATTGGGACAAGCCGAAGAACCCTGTTCTAGTTATCAGGCTTATTTTTAAGGGAGTGTGTAACACTGTCGATCAATATATCAGCTGGACTCTTGTGTTCCTCAGTTCCTCCTTCAGACATTCGTTGTAAAGGTGTCGTCCATCTTTATAAACCGTCTGTTCTGAGACACAGTGGTGCTGCAAGCTAAATGCTAACATGCTAACATTTAGCAGATATAATGCTCTACATGTTCACCATCTTAGTTTAGCATGTTAGCATGCTAACGTTAGCTGTTAGATAGTGACTCTGTAATAGCTGACGTGGGGGCGGGGCCTCACAGTTGGTAAAGATCAGATATCTGTCCTCCAGTCTGCGAGGAGTGCCAGGACTATTTCCAGAAGGAGTGTCCGTCCCACGGGCCCCCGCTGTTCGTCCAAGATACCCCTGTGGCCCCGGGGTCGGCCAACAGGGCGGCGCTCACTGTCCCGTCGGGCCTCGAGGTCTTCACCGAGGGAGACGAGGTGGATGTTCGCTGCGTGGATCCAAACATCCCCAGGGGGGCGGTGTTCGGTCCGTATGAGGGAGAGCTGGTCCCCAGGGACAAATCCTCTGGCTTCTTTTCCTGGATAGTAAGTCTGACCAGTTTAGAACCAGTTCAGACCTGCTCCATATCTGAACCAGACCAGTTCTGAACCAGTTCTCTGACTTTTTCTGTTCCAGATCGCTGATTTTAACAACACATATCAATCCATCGATGGCAGCGATGAGACCAAAGCCAACTGGATGAGGTGACACTTTTTATTTTTCATTTGATATTTCTGTCAGTCTCTGCCTGTTTCTGCACGAGGGCTGCAACTTTTAAGCACTTTCCTTAATCGATCATTGTAAACATTGAAGATCAATTAATTGGCATTTAAAAAAAACGTGTTCCTTATACCAAATAATTTCACTGCAGCTTTTCTATAAAATTGGGATTCATGTTGCAATGTTTTATCTGTGATGTTTTTAAGTAAAGCCGAGGCAGAAGTGCCTCAAACCTGCACTCTGTCTTCTGGCCAGCAGGGGGCGACTCTGCTGGCTGCTATAAAAAAAGGTCTGATTGTCTGTAACTTTTTGAGAAAATGTGTTTCCTGATGACTTTATGGTCTCAGTCTCTACTTTCAAGTCCTCTTCAACCCACCATGACGTTCATTTAGTAAATAATGACCCTGTTTAAGGTAAAAAAAAAAGACCTTAAAGCAGGGTTTGATTTAGGGCACAAAAATGTTGATAACAATATTGTCAGTTGGCGTAGCTCCATGCACTCCACCTGTGTTACATAATAACTTTTCAACAAATTAATTAGTTGTTTGGACAATAATAAATCAGAAAATAGTGAAAAATTAACCCTGTTACAATGAGTGATCAATCTGGCAGTAATTTTTCCACTCCTCCAAAATATGGAGTAAATAAGACGACATTGTGTTAAAAGTTTTTGTAGATTGATGCTGAATCCCTTCTGATGTTTGTGACCCGCAGGTTCGTCCGGACGTCCTCGGAGGAGAGCGACAGGAACTTGACGGCGTTTCAGCACCAGAAAAACATTTACTTCAGAGCGAGTCGCACGCTGGTGGCCGGAGAGAAGCTGAGGGTGTGGTACAGCGACGACTACATCCGACGACTTCACAGCGTCTCTCAGGAGAGCATCGACCGCAACCTGGACGACACAGGTGAGCTGGACAGACAGGGTCTGATCATTTTACCACCGATCAGGTCTGACAGTTTGGAACCATAGAAGAAGTAATTTAACTACTTGAATCGCTCTGATTTTAAACGGGTTCTCTGTTCCTCCTCACTGTGTTGTGATTCATCACAGCTGTTAGTAAATCTGATTTAGTCAGAACAAGTCTGTGATGGAACAAATACTCAGATCGTTTACTTAAGTAAGAGTATAAAATGTATTTAGTTACTTTCCACCAGTGGTACAAGATAAATCTCTTTCTTCTTCTTGTGTTTTTCTTGTTTTATTTCTAATTTAATACGTCACTCTGTGAGCCCTACACTCAGCTCTCCAGCAGGTGGTGCTGCTGTCACACTGACAGCTGTCGTGTCCTTCAGAGGGAAAAACAGGAAACAGATGGAGGAAATATTCATATCATTTATTGAAGTTAAAGTAACACCACGCCGTACAAATACTCTGTTACAAGTAAAGTCATATCAGTAGGATTCTGTTTGGTTTCACACAGTTCCTCCTTTTCTGTTTTTTCAAAGGAACATATGAAATTTTCATCCTGAGTTTTGTGTCTATGGTGACAAATAACCATTTTTCTCCAGGGGGCGCTATATTGAAAATCAGATAAACATGTTAAGGTGTCACATTGGTGTATTTTAATCTATGAAAATAGCCTTTATTTGTAGTTGCTGAGCTGAATAAACACAGAAAATATTGTATTTAAGTTATAAAATGACAAAACAATATGTAATACTACTACTACTACTACTAATGATAATAATAATAATAATAATAATAATAATAATAATGATAATGAACTCAAAAATTAACAATAATAACAATATTAATGTTTTAATTGAAGAAAAGGAAGAAAATTCTAGACACACTAAAACCTTTTAGAAAATAAAATCCACAATCCGTGAAAATGGTTTGAACAGTGTTTCGATTTTAGATAAAGTGCTTGAAAGTGCAATAAATCACTTTCTGACTGAATAGTTTTAGGTTGTTTATGTGAAGGATAATGTACAGTGAGCAGTTCATTATTGTGAAATAAACATTGGCAGTGATTATTTCACAATAATTACCTTCTCACTGTACATTTTCCTGCTTATCATACAGTTATGTACCAAAAATATTGATTTGAAAAGGATTTTGTTGATTAAAAAAGGATTTTATTGTTCCTCTAAAGTCTGTGATCAGAACTGTGTCCATAGCAACAGTCTGATGTACAGAAAGAAGACCAGATCAGAGTCAGGTGTTTAACAAAGCTGTGTAATAACACACAATAACATCTGACTTAATGTGATCAAAAAATGAAATAGGGTCTAATCATTTTGAACATATATGTTGTATGTATATGTAATCTACCAAGGCTGGAAGGTGCTGGGAAAGCTTGAAAATGCACCTTGAAAGTGCTTGAAAAGTGCTTGAATTTGATTTTGTTAAAGGTACAGGAACCGTGTATAAAGTATTTAATTTGTTCAGTTACCACCACAAACATGAGCTCAGTGTGTTGATGTCCTTTATGCCATTTTTGCTTGATATAGCTAAGAAAATTGTTTAATTCCAGATACCGGGAAGCCGACAGTCCTGCCCAACATTCAGAAGGACTTTAAATCTCCGTGCCTGCAGTCAGCTCTGCAGGGCAAACCCAGCGCCTGTAAACAACCCAGCGAAGAGCCGGACGGGCAGCCTCCCGCCAAGAGGAAGAAAATCGACCTCATCTTCAAAGACGTCCTGGAGGCCTCTCTGGAAGACTCCAGCAAGTCTTCCCTCCCCAGCGAGTGTAAAAAAGCCGCGCTCGCGTCGGGGTTCAGTTCCTGTGAGAGCAGCTTTAACGTTCCCAACCTGAAGGTGGAAGAGAAAGAGGAGGAGAACCAGAGCGGCGAGGAACCCTCCACCTCTTTCTGCCCCAACTGTGTCAAACTGAGGAGGAGGATCGTGGAGCTGGAGGAGGAGCTGTCCCACCTCAGAGGAGAACAGGCGGCTGTGGTCGGTCCAACCATGTCCGAGCAGACCCTCCCCCAACACGATCAGGCCCTGCCCCACCCGGAGCAAGGCCCCATCGAAGATTTTCAAGGTATGTTCTGAAAAAAAAAAGGTTACTCAAGGGTTGGACGATATGTTTAAGTTTTCCAACTTGAACCATCAACAGACCAAAATATTCGTTTTCCTCTTGTCTTCCCGAGTCTCGGCTAAGAGAACTGAGTTTGCTGCATTACGTATGTTCACTACGTCCAGTAAACAAAATAAACTCGCACAGGATCAAGAGAGGAAATATTCTTAAAAATGTTTTCCCGTTTTAAACAGAAAGATGCAAGCATACATCTGAATCTAAATTTCTCCCTTTTACCAACGTAAGGGTCTGATTTACTGAAGGTTTGCACATTTAAAAATGTGTGAAAATTTGATATCACCTGCAAACAAAAGTGCAAACTGATCGATTGAAAGATTGAAGGATTGCGTCTTTCAGAGGTGCAAGACAGCAAGCACTGTCCCTTTAGTACATTTGTCTTAATTAAATGCAATATGGGGCATTTTTAACCTGATTTACTAAGCCTGAAAATAATTAGCGGTGACTGTGTCTGTATTTGAAAGGAAGTTGCTAATCTGTCCAGCTGTGCACAGATGGCGGCTGTTACTGTGGCGAGGAGGAGACACTCTGATTTAATCCTCATGAGCTGTTTGGGGGGGTACATTTATTTTTATTTTCATTCAATAATCCTTAATGCAGAAAAACACCATGATTAAACAAATTTATTGCAGACTATTTGCAGCCAAACAGAACTGAACATGCACAGTCACTGTGCGAGACGAGTCGTTTCGATGGACGCTTCTCGCTGTCGGCGCACCTGAATCCAGTAGTTCCTTCCATGATCCTGATTGGCTGCACCACTTTTGGTGCAGACACAAACGGATCACTTGTAGTCTGTCAAGATGGATTCTCGCGTGTTCTCGCAAATTCAGCTGCCTCACAAGGTAACAGAGCTAAAGTAGCCCACTATGTTTGAGTGAAGACAAACTTGACCAAGTCATCCAGGAAGATCTTTAGTCGAGGGCAGCCCTGACCCATCCAGTGGTTGGTTGAGATATTTCAGTGTCGGACCAATGACATCACATCACCTATGAAAACAACCTTTACCTGGTTCTGTACATTGCATGTTTTGAATATATGATAATCTATTGTTTATTTTAAGTAGGAAATACTTTAAGCTGGTTGCAGAAGTTTGAGTGTGTTTTTCTTTGCAGGGATGGAGCCTTTGACTCCCACCCAGGTGGGTCTGGATGAAGACGACCAGGACGTGGACTCGGCCGATGAGTCGATTGCGGCAGATCTTGTGATTTCTCCAGAAGACCCCTCAAAGCTCTCCTCTGCGGGAGGCCGACGGATTCGCCGTTTCAAGCAGGAGTGGCTGAGAAAGTTCTGGTTCCTTCGCTACTCGCCAACCCTCAACGAGATGTGGTGCCACGTCTGCCGCCAGTACACCGTCCAGTCATCTCGAACCTCCGCCTTTATCATCGGCTCCAAGCAGTTTAAGATCCACACCATCAAGCTCCACAGCCAGAGCAACCTCCATAAGAAGTGTCTGCAGCTCTATAAGCTGCGCATGCACCCAGAAAAGACAGAGGAGATGTGCAAGAACATGATGCTGCTGTTCAACGCGGCGTACCACTTGGCCCTGGAGGGACGGCCCTTCTCCGACCTCCGTCCACTGGCGGAGCTTCTGAAGAAGTGTGAGCTCAAAGTGGTGGACCAGTACATGAATGAAGGAGACTGTCAGATCCTCATCCACCACATCGCCCTGGCTCTAAAAGAAGACCTGGCTGAGAAGATGCGTCTGTCTCCCTTCCTAAGTGTCATAATGGACGCTCAAAATGATGACCTTTTCTCAGACATGGTGGCGGTCTACGTCCAGTTCATTTCCAATGAGGGCTGTCCGAACACAGAGTTCCTGTCCTTGCAGAGACTGAGCATGGCCAGTGTGGACGGATATCTCCAGGCTATGGATCGTGCCTTCGGTGTCTTAGGCCTCAGGTTTCAGGACTTGATGGTCGTGGGTCTTGGGGTCGACGGCACCAACATCTCTTCAGGAATGAGAGCCAACCTGTACATAGCTGTGCAAAAGACTTTTCCTTGGATCCTCTGTCTTCCCATCATGATCCATCGGCCACATCTGGAGGTGCTGGACGCCATCAGTGGGAAGGAGCTCTCCTGCCTGGAGGATCTGGAAAACAACCTCAAGCAGCTCCTCAGTTTCTACCGCTACTCGCCTCGCATGATGGCTGAACTGCGATCCACTGCTCCGACTCTGTCAGAGGAGACGGAGTTCCTCGGAGACATTAGAGCCATTCGATGGATCATAGGAGAACCAAACGTCCTTAACGCGCTCATCAAAGATTACCTGGAGGTAGTCACCCATCTTAAAGAGATCAGCAGCCAGACGCAGAGGGCTGATGCTGCAGCCATCGCCCTTACCCTCCTCCAGTTCCTCATGGATTATCAGTCAGTCAAACTCATCTACTTCCTTCTGGACATCATAGCGGTTCTCTCACGATTAGCCTTCACTTTCCAGGGAGAGTACCTGCTGGTTTCACAAGTGGAAGCCAAGATAGAGGAGGCCATTCTGGAGATTGGCCAGTTGGTGGACTGCCCCGGAGAGTATCTGCAGGAGTTTGAGGAAAATTTCCGTGAAAGTTTCAATGGTGTCGCTCTGAAGAACCTGCGAGTCGCAGAGTCCAAGTTTCAGTCCATCCGAGAAAAGATCTGCAACAGGAGCCAGGGCATCCTGTCTCAGAGGCTGGACCTGCAAAGCCGTGCATTTGTCAAAGCCTGCAAGGTCCTGGACTTGTCCACCTGGCCACAAAACAGGGAGGAGCTACAAGTTTACGGGGAGGAAGAAATCCAGATAATATTCAACCACGTGGAGTCCATTCCTGCCGGGGGTCAGGAGTGCTCCCAGGCCAGGACAGAGGCCAGGTCCAGTCTGGTGGTGGAATGGAAGGATCTGAAAGCAGACTATTACAGTATGAATGGCTTCAAAGAGGTCATCAGTCACATCTGCAAGTACAAGCAGCGTTTTCCTCTGCTGAATCGGATCGTGCAGGTTGTCAGGGTCTTGCCCAGTTCCACGACCTGCTGCGATAAAGGCCGAGGGTCTCTACAGAAGATGTGTAAGAACAATCGTTCCCGGCTGACTCTGGAGCAGATGAACGACCTGCTGACTGTGGCAGTTAACGGACCGCCCATCGCTAACTTTGATGGGAAGCGAGCGTTGGACAGCTGGTTTGAGGAGAAGTCTGGCAGCAGTTACTCTCTGTCAGCTGAGATGTTGAACAGGATGTCAGCAGCTGAACAAAAGTCTGTCTTGCACAGCGTTGACGTCAACACAGAGTTCTACCCTGACATCTAACAGGCAAACCCAGCAGTCTAGTGCTACGATATAAAAATACTACAACAGTAAGTGAGGCAGCGTTGCTCATCGACGCCAATGATTCCCAACAAGGCGCTCTTGTACAGTATGAGAGCGCCTTGTTGGGAGAGAGCAAAATTAACTTCTTAGTCCATCAGCTGGTGAATGTTCAAACTTTATTAATCACTCAATAAATCATCATTGTTTCTTCTGGCTGGTCCACCAGCATATTTTACCAGCATTTGGTTGGTAACTGGTCATAAGTTTGTGCCACAGGAACCACGTCTGCGGTTACCAGAGGGTCCATGGAAAGATTTGAAAATTACATTAAGTTAGGATACAACAAAAAGCTAAATCTGTTTCTGCTGCTCTGAATGACACTAGTACGAATTCAAACACTAAAAAAGAAATTAAGACGAAGCCTGAACACAAACAGTTGGTGTATGTCTTGATTTACACACAGCAGTGTTTTATCTACAGTGAAACACTGAAACACTACACATCATAAAGTCATCACATCTGTCACAGGGGAACTTTTCTGGTAGGGCTGTGAGGACGAACAAAAATCATAGAACCACTCTTCAACACCACGAGGTAAAACCTGTCTCTAAACCAAGTCCCCGATCAGCTGGATGGATTATAGACCGGGGTGTCAGGGGCCCCTGGACTCCCATCTGCAGACGTCACTAAAAAAAACACAACACAACCACAAATATGAGGGACACAAAGTGATGCAAAACAAGGACAAAGATACACAGAGACCAGAGGAGGCAGACATAAAATGACCACAGAGAGACACAAAACGACCGCAAAGAGACGCTAAATGTCTACAAAGAGACGTAAAACCGCTACATAGACACAAAACAACCCAAAATGACCGCAAAGAGACAGAAAACAAGGACAGACAGACAAAGCAACCACAAAGAGACACAAAACAACCACAGATAGATGTAAAATGACCACAATGATAAACAAAATGCCTCCAAAGAGATTCAAAACAACCACAAAGAGACACAAAAGGACACGACAGAGATGCAGGACAACCACGAAGAAACCCAAAACAACTGCAGAGATGCAAAAGGACTACAAAAAGACACAAAAAGTACAACAAAGATACACAAAACAAAGACAGAGACAGAAAACAACCACAAAGAGGCGCAAAACGACTGCAGAGATGCAAAAAGACACAAAAAGGACAACAACAAAGAGGCACAAAACAACCACCAACCACTGCAGCCACAAACATCTGCGCAGCTGGGTCGTTGTTTGGTTTTTCCACGTGCGTCCAGCCGTCCACTGTCTCATAATCCGTCCATGTTCAGCTGGAGATCGTGCTGAAATCTTCCTCCTCTGACTGACTGACTTCTTTCAAACTGAGGGCCACCGAGTGGCTCTGCACTTGTTATATAGAATAATTAAGCACTTGTTGCCAGAATAAAAGTCAGTTATTCGTTGGAAACAATCAGTTAGTGTCAAACTAAATGTCTGTGCTATTGAGCCGCTCTCTGCTTCAGCTTATATTCAGTCATGTCGTGCCTGACGGAAAAGAAAAAGCTCGAGTGTGAGGATGTACAAAGGCTTTATATTTCTATTAGAAATGCAGACACACTGTATATATTGTATAAACTGTATATATTGTAAATGCTTTTGAGCCTGTTTTTAAGGAGAGTATTTTTCTCTTGAATCTGATGATTGTGCCATAACGATCGAATGCAAGAACTGAAAGAAAAAGGTGCTATCCTGCTCTGCCATACTGTATTTTGCCATATTTGTTTAGATATTTACTGCTGCAAATGATTTATCTGAAATATGTTCTGTTTTTTTTTTTACTGATGCATCAGCTTCATGTTTGGGTGTTTCTCGCAGGGTAACTTCAGTCTTGGCCAAAGCTCAGGCTTAAAATAATTCAAAAACTGCATGATGATAGTAAACTGTTGCTTTTAGTGCACATTTAAGTAATATTTTTTCATTATTGTAAAGATACCCGTATTTAAGGCTGAAATAAATGTTTAACGGTGGCGAGACAGTGAGCTGAGACAGGATGACCTCAGCAGGCAGAGGCTCGATTTTGCTTTATTTTATTTTATTTTTTATTTCTTTGTGTCCTCAAGTTAAAGGAATAGTTAGACATTTGGGGAAATATGTTTATTCTCTTTTTGGAGGAAAGTTAAGATGAGAAAATCTGATCTCCGTGTTAATGCCAAAGAAATGTTACACTGAGGAATCTCCTAAAAACTTAAAACATAATACATTAATTTAAAAACATGTAATCAAAATGCAGCAACATTTTTTAATGGAAATACTTAAAGGAATAATATGCAACGTTTTTCTAAAAGGCAGCGCTTAGACTCATGAACATGAGTGGTTGTATGTGCAGAGACTCTGTCCTCTGCCTGTATTTCCTCACTTTTTTCTCATTATTTTGCTGCTTGGGACATTTTTCCAATCCAAAACGTCTGTGTTCAACGTCCTGGGATGTTGTGCTGCGTTTACAAACAGCTCGGACAAATCCTACTGATTCTACCTTCTGATAAATCCACTTTTTACTCCCAGTAGTTTAAAAAACAAACTGAACTTTCCTCTCATCGGTAAGCAGGTCCTCGGCTCCTCCGTGAGTCGCTGCTGCAGACACGTTAAGAAGCAGCAGCATTTTCTGTTTCCTCCCGGCGGCCAGTATTTATGCTAAGCTAAGCTAATCTCCTCCCACAGTCGCTCTGGGTCCAGACTTCTTATCTAAGAAAGAAAGTGAATAAAAGTATTTCCCTGAAATGTCTGCGGTGTGATTCGCTCCACGCTGCTTTGAGTGACAGATGAAGCCTGTCTGCCTTGTTTTCTTTCTGTATCGAGCACGTTTGTATCGTATGCATGCAGCTGCTTCTGTATTAACAGACCTGGTTTTTAAAGGCGTCATGTTTGTAGCTGCAGGACGCTGCCTGAGCTGTTTTAGTTGTTTCTGGTTGGACTCATGATGGATAAAGACTTGAGTTCAGCTGCAACTCACGGTTATTTTCATTGTCGATTAATCCTGTCACTTCATCCTTTCACAAACTCTGCTGATTAGAGCTGAACGATTTTAAAAAAAATATAAAATACGTCCTTGATTAGTAAGTTTTGATCAAAATCAGACGTTTCTTAGATCTTCTTCTTTTCAACCAGACTTTGCTGAGCAGGTTTTCTGTCAGAGGAATAAAGAAACCAGAAAATATTCACATACTGACTCAAAATGATTAATCGATTATCAAAATAGTTTGTGATTCATTTAATAACTAATTGTTGCAGCTCTGTACTTGACTTGTTCTGGTCACATTTAATTTCAGTCTGAAAGCATTTGATCTGACGATGCCAGTGTTTAGTGCTGGGCTTTATTCTGTACGTGTTTTTAGCGGCTTGTCATCTTTATACCGACGTTTGGCTGATTGTACTCTGACTCCGCTGCGGACCGGAGTCGGCTTTAACTTGTTGATGTTTGATGTTTGCTGAACTGTGAGATTTTTCACTGCTGGACTTGGATTTGCATTTTGGTTACAGATGAAGCAAAACAAATATTTGTGGTTACTTGATTTCTCTGTTCACTGTTTTTTTTTTTCTTCCTGTTTCAAAGGCTTTGAAAATACACTTTAAAAGACATTTTATCTGAAGTTGTTTTGTCAGATGAAAATATGTTTATAATCCTTCAGTTTATTTAAAACCCTGAAAATCCTGAAACAGTGGAGCTGAAAGAAAATCTCACGAGTCCAACCGTGACCTAAAACATGCAGGAGTAGATTCCTGTTCACATCGTTTGGGAAAACGTCCCGTGTAGTGATGTCACGATACGGGAATGTCTCATTTCAATACGATATTTTGAAAAATATTATATATATTTTATATATGTTCAGAAGAATTTTCAGGAAAAAATTGACATCAAATTTTAGACAGAAAATCTAAATATAACAAGACTATAACATGACAATGGATGTAGCAAATCAGGATTGCAACTAATCATTATTTTTATTGTTAATTAATCTCCTTATCATTTTCGTGATTAATCAATTAGTTGTTTGATTTACTTTAAAAAAAAGTTCAGATCAATTTAATAGTTGATCAATAATAGATTAATCATTGCAGATTAAAGTGTTTTATGTTTGGTTTATTAGTTTGTTCCTTTGTTTAACACAATTTATTGATTTAAAGACAAAAAATGGTACAGTATTTTTTCATATTTAAGAAGCTGAAATCAGAGAATTTAAACTTTTTTTCTCTAAAAAACCTCCAAATTATTGATTGATCATCAAAATAGTTGGTTATTAATTTAATAACTGATTACTGGATTAATGTTACAGTAAATGAGACGAGTGATGAGAAGAAGACAGAACTGAGTGAGAGGAGAGAAGAAAGAGCAGAAGTATTGATGCAGAGAAAAATGATTATTGAAACCAATTCAAATGATCAGTTTCAAGATTTATCCAGAGGAAGTTTGTCCACAGTCTGTACTGAAGAAGACGTACAGATACAAAAAACAAACAAGTAGAAGTACTGATTCTACTTGTTTACTGCAGTAAAAGCTCTGACTGTTTCTGTCCAAAGGAAACTGAACCTCAGCTTTTCTCCGTCTCTATTTTTTATCTCGTCTTATTGTTCTGTCCATTTAGGTTGAAATCAGTCTTGATGTTGGACGGCGGCGCACGATGACTTTATACTCTGAGGACATTTCAGAGCCTGAACTTTTACTGCAGTAAACAAGTTGAATCAGTACTTCTACTTTTACCAGAGTCTCTTTTTACTCAAGTATCTGTACTTGTACTTGAGTACAGACTGTGTGGACTTTTCACCAGAAGTTATTTTGTATGTGGGAGGACGTGTCTGTCTCCAGGAGACGTGAGAGTGTGGACAGATTTTCGGTCTCCTGCAGAGTTTGACAGACTCTTGGACTCGAGTGTAAAGAAAAGGAAGGAAATGTGTCAACAAGCAAAAACAGAGCAGAGCAGGAAGGGACCTGACAGCCCATAATACTCTGAATATTTTCATGTCCGAGGAACCAGAACTGTTTCTGAGATGAACTTTTACAAACTGTCTGTGAGGCGTTCGGCGCTGACCGCTCTGCTGTCAGACAGCGAATGGCTGCTGGTCAAACTGTGACCTCTTTGTCCTCTGATGAGGCTGAATGAAATGATCTTTGTCCTCGGTCGTCTGCTCAGAAGCAGCTGCCTGCAGGCTGACATCACCTTCATCCACGCTGTTCTCACGTCTGCAACACAAACTCTGGTTCACTGGGTTAAAAAAAAAAATCTGAATCGGTTCCTGATTGGCTCCTGTCCGTCCAATCAGAGCAGCTCTCAGCCTTTGACGTGAAGAAGCCTTCATTCATTCAACTGGGGTGAGTTTTATGTGTAAATCTTTAAAATGTTAATACACAAAAAAAAAAAACATAAAATGCCTCCATAGTAATCCAAGTCTCCGTAAATCCCAACATGCCGTTTGCGCACCGTCACACCACACACACACACACACACACACACACACACACACACACACACACACAGTTCAGACAGTGTGCACGTGGATCCAAGCTAAAGATCTACAGTGAAGATTCAGCATGGAGGCATTTTATGTTTTTATTCTGTTTTATTACGTTTGAAAACTGGTCACCATTCACTTCCATTGTTTGGGAGATTCTGCAACACTGTTTTCCTGCAAAACTCCAGCAGTTGTGTTCATTTTGGGTGAACTATCCCTTTAAGGACTGTTGACTTCTGTCTCCAACTAAGTTTGTATTTTTGTTGTTGAATCAGGTTTGCTGTCCAATATGAATATTTCTGATGATTCATCCTGTGTTTTTTCAGTTAAGTGCGACTCAATAGACTCGGTTCTGCTGGAAATTCTTGAAAACACTCGAGTTTTAATGTAGTGTTTTTTTAACCTTTAAAAATAACTCAAAACAATTGATTCATTAATCCTGTCACAATCTTGTCAATTGAAAAATAAAAATAGATCTATTTTTCAATTAGTGATCAATCTGGCAATGATTAATTAACTAATCGATTAGTTGTTCGGTTTCGTTACGGCTCTAAATGTCGTCCTGATGTGAGCGAATCAGGGGGAAACTATAGTGTCAGTATCTGTCTGTAGTCGTGTGCTGTGGATTCATTCTCTCTGCGCTGCGAGGAAAGTGAAGTAGTTTAAATGAAAAAACGAATGTTTGGACAAAAGGCCTCAATGCAGCTTCAGACGGCAGCTGGATGCAAATACAGTCACTCCTCTGTGTGCAGCAGCAGCTGACCGTCCCGTCTGTCACACCCTGGGACTGATACATGACACACACATCCATCCGTCCATCAGCCATCCATCCATCCATCATCCATCCATCCATCATCCATCCATCCATCATCCATCCATCATCCATCCGTCCATCAGCCATCATCCATCCGTCCATCAGCCATCCATCCATCATCCATCCGTCCATCAGCCATCCATCAGCCATCCATCCATCATCCATCCGTCCATCAGCCATCATCCATCCATCCATCAGCCATCCATCCATCATCCATCCATCCATCATACATCCATCCATCATCCATCCATCCATCCATCTATCCATCCATCATCCATCCATCCATCCATCATACATCCATCATCCATCATCCATCCATCCATCAGCCATCCATCAGCCATCATCCATCCATCCATCATCCATCCATCCATCATCCATCCATCGGCCATCCATCCATCATCCATCCATCCATCAGCCATCCATCATCCATCATCCATCCATCCATCATCCATCCATCCATCCATCATCCATCATCCATCCATCCATCAGCCATCCATCCATCCATCCATCCATCCATCATCCATCATCCATCCATCCATCATCCATCCATCCATCCATCCATCCATCATCCATCCATCCATCAGCCATCAGCCATCATCCATCCATCCATCCATCATCCATCCATCCATCATCCGTCATCCATCCATCCATCCATCCATCATCCATCCATCAGCCGTCCATCCATCCATCCATCCATCCATCATCCATCCATCCATCCATCCATCCATCCATCCATCCATCATCCATCCATCCATCATCCATCCATCAGCCAGCATCCATCCATCATCCATCCATCATCCATCCATCCATCAGCCATCATCCATCCATCCAGCCATCATCCATCCATCCATCATCCATCCATCCATCCATCATCCATCCATCATCCATCCATCCATCAGCCATCCATCATCCATCCATCCATCCATCCATCCATCCATCCATCCACAATCCATTCATCCATCATCCATCCATCATCCATCCATCCATCATCCATCCATCCATCCATCCATCCATCCATCCATCCATCCATCATCCATCCATCCATCATCCATCAGCCATCCATCATCCATCCATCCATCCATCCATCCATCCATCCATCCATCCATCCATCATCCATCCATCCATCAGCCATCCATCATCCATCCATCCATCAGCCATCCATCCATCATCCATCCATCCATCCATCCATCCATCCATCCATCCATCATCCATTCATCCATCCATCCATCATCCATCCACCCATCAGCCATCATCCATCCATCCATCAGCCATCCATCATCCATCCATCCATCAGCCATCATCCATCCATCCATCAGCCATCCATCATCCATCCATCCATCATTCATCCATCCATCATCCATCCATCCATCCATCATCCATCCATCCATCCATCCATCCATCCATCCATCCATCCATCATCCATCCATCCATCCATCCATCCATCCATCCATCCATCCATCATTCATCCATCCATCATCCATCCATCCATCCATCCATCATCCATCCATCCATCCATCCATCCATCCATCCATCCATCCATCATCCATCCATCCATCCATCCATCCATCCATCCATCATCCATCCATCCATCCATCCATCCATCCATCATCCATCCATCCATCCATCCATCCATCCATCATCCATCCATCCATCCATCATCCATCCATCCGTTCATCATCCATGTTGACCAAAGCTCTGCAGAGAAAACTCTTCAGTCTGTCTGACAGCACTGAGAGAAAAACCAAGAGCCTCAACACAAGCAGTTATTTTACTTTGACTTCATTCAGTTTGACATTATACATATATTATATAATAAGTAGCCTAAGATTAAATCATTGTTTTTGTCCTTCCAGTTAATCAGTTCTGTCCTGTAAGAAAAAAAAAAAAAAAGAAGAATTTCAAGGTTGTTGCCTTCACTAGATTTTTCAAGTTTTGACTCAAACTCTCAAAACTTTGAGAAAGTTATGAAACAAACCAAATAAAGAAAAAAACCCGAAAATTGTATTTTAAAAATGTTCAGAGTGAACTATGAACCTGATTTGAACCTGAACAGTGAATTGTAAACTCAAATGTTTAGTGTAAACCCAAAGTTAGCTAAATTAAAACAACTGAGGCAAATGTTTGCCACAAGTTTTTTGAGCTGATAAAGTCAAAAGTTGCAGGTTATCAGAGTTTAAATACAGACAGTGTTACATGTACTGTTTGATTACAGTTTAAAATGTTTGATTAAGCCAGATGCAACTCTCAGTCTTTTTGCAACAAGTCAACACACTGACACATGACAAACCCCGCAGGCTTGGAGAGTAATAGATTACATGTGACAGGATTATGTAATCTGGATATAAAAAAAAAAAGTTGAGAAAACTAAATGGGAATTTCACCCGTTCTCATGTGGACATCATAATGTGGCAATTGGTCACTGAGTGGTGTTTTTACAGAAAGTTACTAATATATAAATAATATACAAAACCTACGATGTGTTTTTAAAAACAAATGTCTCAGATCATCAACAATCAGTCTGTTAATGTGACACTACTCACTGAAAATATGAATAATTACAGGTTTGAAAGTGAGTTTCAGTAAAATGTTGCAGACATAAATGAGATGCTGAGTGAAAGTTCCACATCAGCACTTTGAACCGGTTCTCTCAGTTTGTTCCTACATGACATTTAAATAAAGTTCTGAGCAGAGCTGAGAACCAGATTTAAAGGTTAGGACTGTGGTGATGACGTCAGTACGCTCCTCTGGTGCCTGTGAGGCGTCTGCAGCAATAAAACACTCACATGCCAAACCAACGCCAGAGTCTCCCACTGCAGAGAGAGGAGGGAACACTGGGAACACTGGGAACACTGGGAACACTGGGAACACTGCACTGTAAAAGAGTGTATATCAGTAGGAGCTTCAGATTTGATCCCTCACCTTTAACCTGCTGTTGTCTTTTCTGTAAAACACATCAGTTTTGTTTCTCTCTGATTTGTTTTTTCCAGATTTTTGAGTTGACATTTTCTCTTAGTGACTCAGAAAGAAGGTTAAAGTCTAAATAAAAGTGTAACAGAGTTGTTCTGTATTTCATTCCACTTCCTGTTATGGCTGTAATGTTCTGGTGGTTCTTCTGTTCTGGGCTCGTGAGCGCCGCCTCTCAGAGGTCAAAGGTAAAATCCGCTGCAGGCTGTAAAACACGGTCAGTTCCTGACAGACGAGCCCGAGGTGAGCACAGCACCGTGTACAAATACTGTGTACAAATACTGCCTGCGTGTTCACTATATGAACCGTGAGTTATAGAGATGTTACCGCGGAAAGTTCTGAGCAGGTCGCTGTACGTTTTGAGTGATAAAATATCTGAATAACGGTAAAATGCACTTTATGAACAAGCTAGTTGGCCTTTGTGCTAAACAACCGACCAGAATTTAATCTGATCCTGTCCAGAAATAAAGATATTAATATCTACACAGCGCAGATTCAGAGTTGATCAGAGTTTTCACCGTCATCGTTTGATCACAGAATATAATTTGCGAGGAATCTTAAACGTAAATGTTTATATTGTTTGCGAGCTAAAAGTATAAAAGAGGAACTGTTACTGTTTGCTAGCTCGATAAAACAGGAAAAAAGTTTTCTAGCTATCTTAAAAATAAAGTGGTATATTATTTGCTGGCTGGATAAACATTATGAAAACAGTATGAAGCACAAATAGAACATCAGACTGTGGACTGATGAGAACCTGAGGTCAAATATCAAACAAGAACTTCAACAGTGTTAAAAGAAAAGCTGATGCATCACAGTCAAGTTTATGAACATTTCTCAACATTAAATATCTGCTATTTGTGGAAAATCATTTTGCAAATAATATCATTCTGGTTTCATTTACATTTTCCACAGTTTTTATTTGTGTTTGTGTGCAGAATGTGGATGATTTCTAAAGGTTACTCAGGGTCAGAAAATCATATAAACTGCAGGGCTGGACTGTGTGAAAAGACCTTTAAATAGACCAGGAACAGAGAACATAAGCAGAACATAAAAAGAACATAAATGGAACATAAACAGAACATAAATGGAACATAAACAGAACATAAATAGAACATAGAGAGCTGCAGCCAGAAGAAAAGCCTCAGTGAGGCAGCAGCCAAGTGATTGTTGGAGGAGGAGGAGGAGGAGGAGGAGGACGGACAGGGAGTCTTTGTAGTTCTCCGGGACAAAGAGTCGTTCTCAGTCTGCTGCCGTCTTCTTCCTCGCAGGGTCACGGTGGACGAGCTCGGACGCCGCCAGCCTGACTCCTTCTCCCGTCTGCTGCCACCTCTCATCTGCAGGGAGACGACATGAAGCGCTGCCTCGGACCGGTTCTCCTCCTGCTGCTCCTCTGCTCAGGGATGCTTCAGCTGGGTGAGTGGACACTGTTGATTACTGTCTCAATTAATTAATCCATTAATTGATCCTGTCATGATCTTGTCAATTAGAAAGAAAAGGAGTAAAGAAACCAGAAAATATTCCAACATTCTTTGTTTTGGAATATTTTCTGGTTTCTTTCCTCTCTGACAGTAAACTGAAGATCTTTGAGTTGAGGACAAAACAAGACATTTGAGGACGTCGTCTTGGACTCTGATCAACATTTTTCAACATTTTCTGGACCAGAAAACTAATCGATTAGTGGAAAAAATGACCAACAGATTGATTGATAATGAAAATAATACTTACAAGAAAGATTTGAAAACAAGATTGTGTCATTTTTTAACTAGAAAAGTCCAAATTTCTCTGATATCAGCTTTGAATGTGAACATTTCAGTCTGTCTGTCCTTCTTGTCCTCAGAACCAACTGTTATAGTAACAGATAATAACCAGCTTATACCTGTATGTAGTTTTATATACTTATAGCACATACTTTTATCTAGTTTTTGTCTTTGTCTTTTTATCTCGTTGTGTCTTTTGTGTCATTTTCATCTTGTTACGTCTTTTTTTTGTAGTTTATTTCTTGTTATCTTTTACATCGTTTTTGTCTTGCATGTTTTATGTCCTTTTTGTTTTGTCACGTCTTTTGTGTCATTCTCGTCTCGTTACATCTTTCACATCACTTTCATCTTGTTGTTAAGTTAGCGATGTTGGCAGAACCCCGGCTAGCTAGCTTATCTACACAACCCATCAGCTGGCTAGTTAGCTAGCGTCTGGCTAATATTAGCTAACAGTAGATGTGGTCCTATTTGTCACATTTACAGGAAAAGGAGGAAGTTGATTGAGGCACAGTTAGCAAATGTTAGCAAGGCTCTAGCTAACTAACAAGCTAATCTACATAAATGTTATGTTTTTGTTTGTTTGTTTATTTTGTAGTCCTGGTCCTCCCTCATGTGTCTTGACTGTACTTCCTGTCTTTATCCTTTTCCCGCCCTTTTGGATTACCGTTTGTTCCACCTGTGTGCGATTCGCTGCCTGTCTTTTTAGTTCTTGTGTTTGTGTGTCCTTCACGATTTCTGTTTCATTTGTTGGACTTTCGATTTGATTTCTTGGACTTTGTGTTCCTTATTTTGTCGACATTGGATTTGTTTGATTTTGACCTGCCTGCATTCATGTAAGTTTTGTCCATTTTTTTTCTTTATTAAAACACATTTGAACTGTTTTTGCTTCGATCTCGACTGCGTCATCTGGTTTAATTCAACAACAAACATTTTCTCCTGTCTCATTTTAAAGTGTCGTGTCTTTAAACGTGTCCTTTATTGTATTGTGTTTTCATAAAAGCCCTATTAGCTAAAAAGTGCTTTCGATGCCGTGGCCTCTCCTGACATCTGATTATACAATATAAACTCAATAATCACCGGATGCATTAAGTCTCTGAGCGTTTCCTCGGAGTGAAGATGAACTTTGTTTTCAGCTCAGCTCTCAACATGTTTTCATCAAGGCCCCATTGTCTGCATAAAGAGAGAGACCGAATTTCACATCTTAATATTTAATAAAGAGAATAATGGACCCCAGAACAATCCTCTAATGGACGCCACATTAGAAAACATTTGATGAAATAAAAAATGCCCTTTTAACCCTTTTAAATCACGTCCCCAGTCATACTGTGCTCCGATTTAACAACACGCCAAAAAGTATATTTTTAAAAATCTTTTATATCAAAATCATGTTCTCTTCATGTAAAACAAAATATGTTGTGTGCTTAAGAAGGCCGTATCACAGCATGACATCCAATCATCAATCAGCCTGTAACCTTTAGCGATACAGAGCTAAGATTCAGTTAACAGTATGAGAGTGTCTTCAGGTGTCCACCTCCATTTACCCAAAATACACTGCTGGCTAAATAATTAGTGGACGGGGGGTCTGTGACATCACCGTCTCCGTGACCGTTTCTGAGGAGCCGTGTGTTGGATCTGGGCGTCGCCATCTTCACAGCTCTTGACTCGGCTGATTCAAAAGACCCTGAACCTGACAGGGAACACAGAACTTTACATTCACAGAGTCTCCTGGTGCAAAAATAGCTTTAGTTGTTGCTAAAATAGCTAACTGCTAACTGCAGTGCTGTTAGCTTGGTTAGCAATGTAGCTAACAACAAAAAGATTTAAGAAAGCAAAAAAGACATAAAAGGACAAAAATAGAGATGTAGTAAGACAAGAAACAAAAAAACATAACAAGACAAAAAAACACATCATGAGACAAAAAGACAATGTAAAGCTGTAATAAGACAAAAGAGATGTAACAACAACATAAAGTTAACAGACTCAGTCCTTTACTGTCAGCAGATATAAATGTTTATTCATTTATTTGTTACACGTTTACCTTTAATACTTAAAAAACAGGGTTTTTGTGAAGGTATCACCTTAAACAGTGAAAGTATTGTTGTATTATTTTGTGATTATGACAAAATAAATTGGTCACACTTGACTTGATCTGAACAAATGAATAAATTCAAACCAGTTTCTTCTTCTTCTTCAGGTTCTGGTCTTCGCTGCTACAAGTGTGCTGATTACACCGGACGCTGTCAGAACGTGCAGGAGTGCACGTATGAAGACTCCTGTATTTCTCTGAGTGAACGAGGTCAGACATCACGCAGCACGTCATCATCATATCAACATACTTCAGTTTCAAAACCAAAGAAGGCCGTCTGAGGGTCCTGACTAGACAACATAACAATATAATGTCAGTTAATTTATCTGGACTTGCTAGCTTTCTGTGTTCACGTTAACTTATCAGCTAACGTAGCTCAGTACGGCTAACTAGCGAAGCTCAGCAACAAACAGTTGCTATAAATGAATGTTAACATGGAATCAAGAAATGTTTGTTTGAACTTAGAGCTGTGAACCAAATATAATGCAAATTACAAACAAACCCAGAATAATATGTCTGTTAAAGAAATACATGATCAAATTATGACTCAAGCATGGTTAAACAATATGGCAGCCTGAAAAATGGGGACAGATGGTTTGTTTTCACTCATTTTGTCACATGAAGCTGAACCCTTGACTTTAGCTCAGTTCTCCTGCTGCTTCTTCAAACTGGAGCCACGTTGACCTCCGTCTGCTGTAAACAACACACTGAACTACTGATAAGCACCTCATACAACCACACTGCTAATAGTGTGAACTGTCCCTTTAAATGGACATTTTATCAACCAAACAATTAAATTGAGACAAAGATTCTTATTAATTAATCAATAATGTGTGTGTGTGTGTGTGTGTGTGTGCAGGTGGGAAGACCATCCGTCAGTGTATCAGGTACACAGACTGCGATAACTCTCGCCTCATGCAGATGTTCCCGGCGATCTCTGGCTTCACCTACCGCTGCTGCAGCAGCAACCTGTGCAACTCTGGCGCCACTGTTACCAAGGCAACGTCTGTCCTGGCTCTGGCGGGGTCCCTGCTGAGCGTCTGGTGGTGTCGGATGTAAATAACTGCAGGTTATTGTAGTTTCAGGGTTTAAATTAACATGAACTAAACGCTTTGTTTTTTAGTCACCTGTGTGTTCTCAGGTCGATAACGAATGACTTTTTCACCTGGTTTGCTAATTTTTAATTTCATGCACTTAATTTCATTAACAATAAATCCAAGAAAAAAGGAAAATAAGTGGATTTGTATTTTGTTTTTACATTAAATTCATATTCTGGTTTCTTCCTGGCAACTGAAATCTGTTTAATCAGTCCCTCCAGGAGTTAACAGAAATTCAACCCGGTGAATTTATGATGTGATCACTGCGACTTCATGCAAATTTGACCAATCATCGTAATTTCCTGTGAGTTCCACCAATCAGTTCCCCACGCAAACGTCACACTGACAGAACTGAAAACATCGTTACTGACGTTCATCAACGTTCTGTGCAAAGGTTCTGCTTCTTTGTGGAACAGCCACCAGCTGCACGTCTTCATAAAAACTTCCTGTAATCCTTTTTGGCAGGTTTACTCAGAATAACCAGAATGTGCCGTTTTATTCTCACCAGAACAAGTTGTGCTCGATTTTTAATCAATTCTAACATTTAAAAAAAATGCAACTTTTTTTCTGCAGAAAAAAAAGACTAAAAACATCGTAACATGCATCACAAGATTTTTAGAAAGAAATCAGAGATTTTAAGCCGCAAAAATCCCCCCGAAAAAAACTTGTGAAATCCTGGAGGGACTGTTTAATAATCTGATAAAATCATAAAGTATTTCTGAAGTATGTTTTGTTTCTAAAATATGTCAAACTGTAAGTGTATTCTCTCAGATGTTTTAAATCAGACGTGTCTCTGTGACATATTGATTATTTGATTATCCTCCATTATTCTGCAATGATTTATCATTGTTATAGGAGGATCTTTCATATTATTTGTAATTAATTTTTTTATATTAAAATAAAACAAAGCTGGTGAAAATTGGTGTTGCTTTCAATCCATTCATGTCCGCGTCAGATTTTTGATTAAAGATTCTACAGATTGTAGCTTTAAAGGTGCTATGAGAAGCAGTTTCACATGTATTGATCGTACTGGACTCGGGACGTTTTTTATGAGAAAACAAAAGAAATTTGGCACCAAAAGACCGAAAGAACAGACAGAACATCTGGAATGTTCCCTCAACACAACGTGAGACTAAATACAAAACAAAAAAACAGATTTATTTAAACATCATAAATATTAAATACATCATAAATAACACTTATAGACTGAGAGACATTTCATCTAAAACTAAAGAAAAAAGAGTCACAGTGAAAATCATGTGCTGTAGGATTTAAACCACCTTTATAACACCTAACACCAGGCTTCATATGACATATATACAATAAACTATATACACACTGGGTTTATGAGAACAGGATATAATGTGTAATAAACAGACGGTTGTTTTGCTGCCACACCTCTAAAAGAAAAACAGCTGTTCTGTTATAACAATATATTGTCATAACTTCTATTTTATTGTGTAGAACAACAGAAGTCATGAAACGTTTCATGTTCTAATAACTTAAGAATATGTTGTTATAACTTGAAATGATCCTGTTATAAACTTAAAATATGTTGTAATAAAATGAAAATATGTTTATCAGGAAATGTTTTGTTATAGCAGTAAAAAACATCTTGTTAAACAGATTATAACCTCATATTCTTTCTCTGGCAGGGCAGCAGTACACTTCCTTACCTACACACCAAATATAAGCGTGTTGCGTGTTCAGACTCGATAATCGAAAAAAAAAAGTTCACATCAAACAGCTGCAGTGCAAAAATGAAGGTTGGAAACAACAGAAAATCATTTACATCCTGCATGAAAACATCTGTGACGTTTCACTGGCGGTGACTTTGGCAAGATTCAGTTCAGTGTGTCATTTCCTGTTTTTTCTGGGTGACCTTGTTCCCTGACTTCCTGCTGTTGTTTCACTGAGTCTGTGTGGTTCTGCGGGAGAACACAGTCAGAGTCCTCAGAGGAAAAGTTCAACATTCAGTGAAATCTTCTTCTTCTTCTTCTTCTTCTCTGTCTCTGAGAGTCACATGGTACAAGATTGATTCCTGTCTCACATCTGTACAGTAAATCAGAAGCTCCAGCCAGCAGCTGGTTAGCTTAGCTTAGCATAAAGACTGGAAACAGAGGGAAACAGCTAGCATGCCTCGGTCCAGACTGAGAAAGATCCACCTGCCGACGGCTCTAAAGCTCCGTAGTCTCATATGAGAAACTGACAGAACATTAAACTATCGTTTAATAACCTGAAAATATCATTATTTACTGTGAAAACATACTGTGAAAATATTTTTAGCACTCTTATGGCATCTAGTTGAGAATTGTTGATGATGCAGAGGTCAACTAATGTTCCATGAGGTTTGTATGGCGGCCATCTTGAATTAATGTCCATGTGAACGGGGGAAAAAAACATTGATTTTCATAACACACAATGTTCAAAGACAAATGAGTTTTGACACAATTCTGACACCAGGAATCAGATGGAAACCAAACACTATTGGTGAAAAGCAGGAAAATAATCTAATAACCTTTAGGCTCGTAAAAAATTTTAATTTTGCTATTTTGTTTCGCAACAGTTTCCTGCATTAGCAAAATAAACTAATGTAAGCGTTAACTAAGGTGAACTAATGTTAATGTCTGGGAATATGGGATAGAAGTCTCAGAATATTCTGACTTTGTTTCCCATTATTTCTGACCATCATTTCATTTTCTCAGACTTTTAATAAATTGATTAATAATAACCTTTCAAATGATATAAAAGAATAAACGTTCATCTGGCTAAAGCAGAAAAATACTGGGAAGCAAAATATTAAAAATTACGTTGTTACTTAAAGTCAACTTCAGTTTTATCAGCGACTCCAGGTGCTTTTATGAGACAGGAAGTGAAAAAATCTGCCGCTGTGTGACTTCATCCTGGTACGAAAACACACAGAGATCGTAGCTTCAGCAGCTAACGTTAGCTTTTAGACGTCTGTCATGTGACTTCCAGGTGTGTCGTCTTTCTAATTTAAGAATCTTCACAGTCTGATCCGTCAAGTTTTTACGACAAACTGAATTTCTTGAGTTGAAAAAATTTGTTTTAAATGAACAAACATCATGTTTGTGATTTATGACATAATTCAAACTGAGTCCAAAAATAATTTGTCTCTTGCAGTCGAGGTTTGGTCCCACAGTGGTTCCACCAGAGGGGGCGTGACTTCGCCGTTCCACGCCCTCAGACTGTAAAGACGCTCCGTCTGTTTCCTGGTTTTCAGTCGCTCATCTCTCCCAGTGCGTCCTCTTCAATCTGTCGTCCAATCACTTCCAGCTGAACCTTCTTCTTCTGGCCTTTCCTCTCTTCCTCTTTCTCTGCTTTCTCTGATTGGGCGTACCAGGGCTGAGGGGCGGAGCCGTCACAGGTCCGGCCTCCTCTGCGGAAGCCTCCTCTGCCGGCCCGGACGAGCCCCCAGCCCTGCAGCTGGCCGTCGGAGCCGCCCTCCTGGACGCCCCTGGTCTGGTCCAGCTCCTTGGCGCTGAGACACGACATCCTGACGGGAACCGTGTTGCCGAACTTGGAGTAGTCGACGCAGTAGCGCCCGTCCTCCTCCGTTATGATGGAGACGAAGCGCCTCCCCCACAGGATCTCCTCAGGAATGTAGGAGGTCCGAGCCTGCATGGTGATCCCCGTTGTCTCCACCACACCTGATAGAGAGGACGGACACACGGCGAGGCTTTGGTCACACATACGTCTACTAACGGGACGGTAATGGGGGAACTACTTTCTCTCTACGACAAAGAAAGTAGTTCTGCAGACAGAAAGTAGTTCCAACATGAAACGGCTCACAACACAGTCTGTGGATTTTCTAGATTAACTGGGTCATAGTTTTTGGGAAGAGACGCTGGTTTTGAATTCTTAAAATGTATTTTTTGGCTCTTTGAGCTCCAAAAGCTGAGGGACATTCAGTTTCATTAATTAGAGAGAAGACAAAAATAACGTAAGAGACGCAATAAGACAAAAAAGATGTAAGAAGACAAAAAAGACAGAGTACATTTCAAAACCTGTTAACTTTTACTTTTACTGCAGTAAACAAGTTGAATCAGTACTTCTACTTTTACCAGAGTCTTTTTTTACTCAAGTATCTGTACTTCTACTGGAGTAAAGACTATTACAAATAAAACAGAACATGTTCAGTTAAAAAGACAAACACTTGGACAGTTGTGTCTTAACAGTCTATTTGACTGACCTTCCAGGATGACGATGATCTCCAGGTCCTCGGAGGCCAGTGATTGGGCGGAGAGCTCGTACAGAGGACTTCCTCTCTCCATGGTGTGGCTGATGATCAGAGGAGAAACCAGGAAGATGCCGTTACTCCTCAGAGGGTTCTCCACCTGGATGTCCAGCTGGGACACAGGGATCACCTCGCCCTCCGCCGTCACCGTCCGCCGGATCACCTGGAGGGGAAGCATCAGTCAGAACAAACAAACAAACAAACAAACAAACAAACGAACAAACAGTTTGTTTACCAGCTTTGGTTCAGGTGGACTGAGAGACACTGAAGGTTTGATTTTGACGTTTCTGCTCTGGAGATGCAAACTAACTTTATATGAGTCAGAATCTGTTTGGGGTCATTTTCTGTCTCTTTCTGGTCTCTTTGCACCTCTTTGTGGGATTTTTAAAAATCTTTTTGAGGCCCTTTTGGATCTCTTTAGGGTCATTTTGCATTTCTTTATGGTCATTTTTGTCTCTTTGTGGTCCTTTTGCACCTCCTTGTGGTAATGTTTTGTCTTTCTGTGGCCCTTTTGCATCTCTTTGTTGTCACATTTGTCTCTTTGTGGACTTTATCCACTATTTTTGAAAAATTACCATAAAGACTTGTGGTCATTTTTGTCCCTTTGTGGCCCTGTTCCATCTCTTTGTGGTTGTTTTATGTCATTTTGTGGCCTCCTTGCATCTCAGCAGCTCTGTGTTGTTCCTTTATGTCTATTTGCAGTCACTTTATGTCAGTTTTTGTCCCTAAGTGGACATTATTTTGTCTCTCTGAACGTCTCGCTCAGATGAAGTGTAGACGTCACCTGCAGTTGGATGGTGGCAGAGATGATCATACTTTTCCTCAGGTCTCCGACTCTGAACATGAAGGTCGGACGACCGTTTCGTTGAGCGATGACGGCGTTTCTGGAGAAGATGAGCGTCTCCGCTCGGCGGTTGGCCTGCGCCGTCTTCATGAACACGCAGCCAAGCATCACGGCGTTGATAATCAACCCCACAATGTTCTGGACGATCAACACAGTAATGGCCAGAGGACATTCCTCTGTCACCATCCTGCCGCCAAAACCGATGGTCACCTGCAGCACACGGGACGTCAGGACACAAACAACAGCACCTGGACGAGTCAACAAGACAGACGACGGCTCTCACCTGCACTTCAATGGAGAAGAGGAAGGCCGAGGTGAAGGAGTGGATGGCCGTGACGCAGGGGACGGGGCCCGGCTCGCTGCTGGGGTCACGAGGCTCCAGGTCTCCATGAGCGAAGGCCAGGAGCCACCAGATCATCGCGAAGAGCATCCAGGAGCAGAGGAAGGCCGAGGTGAAGATGAGGAAGGAGTGCTGCCACTTCAGGTCCACCATGGTGGTGAAGACATCCTGCAGGAACCGACCCTGAACGCCACAGAGGAGACAAAGGGAAGTAAATCTAGACAGGCAGGTAAGGTTAGGATTAAGTTCAGATTAAACCAGTCTCAGATTTACTTTTCTTCATTTTTATCAGTGCAAGAGCATCTTTGTTATTGCTAACGTTAGCTACACGGAACAACCGCTAACGTTAGCTACACAGAACGACCGTACCTGTTCCCTGATGTTCTTGTGAGCCACATTACAGGATCCAGTCTTGGTGATGAAGCGGGCTCTCTGAGATCTGGAGCGGCTGCGGTTCCTCTGGTTCTGATCCTCCGCCAGACGGGTCAACAGGAAGCCGTCTGGCAGGAGACCTTTCCTGGCCAACATGATGCTGAGCACACAGATTATTTGATTTATTTTATTCACTTATTTCATTATAATTCTATTGTAAAGAAAAAGAAAAAAGAACTATAAGGGTGCTAAAAAGAACCCACTCAGGTGTTTTTACCGAGAACCCTTTTATATTCCAGTACTTTTATCTAGAACCCATTTAGGATCCATTTAATGTCCCACAGGTTTTATCTAGAACTCATTAACGAGGGTTTGACTGGGGTTTTCACTGAGGGGGTTCTACTAAGAACCTTTGTATATTATGTTACAAAAATTCCTTTCTTCATAAAAGGGTTCTTCACAAGCAAATGTTTCCGAGTAGAACCTCAGCCCTTGAAGGAGAACCCTTTGGAACCCTTATTTCTACCTTTAAAGTAAACTATAACTGTTTGTTTACTTCCACTTTTTGTTTTTACTGTATTTTAAATCTAAAATAAATTTTTAATGTCGTCTTAATGTCTTATTTTAATGTTTTTCTGTGCTCCACTAAAGCACTTCGAGCTGCCCTCTGTCTGATTGGTTGCCTTGCCTTAGAAGTATTGATTAATTATTGGGTTGCACAGACACAGAACGGGGAGCAGAACCTCTGATGTCATCATAGAGAAATCATAATCCTGTAATTAACCTTTAAGATTCATTACGAAAATAAATTCACATGAAATATAACAGACAGCAGGATCAGCTGTTCTACATTGTTTACTCAGAATAATCAACATCAGCTGATCACAGCGTGACGACAGTGAACACACCAGGTAATAAACACGTCATCATGTTACCTGTTCAGCTCGGACACCAACAGATCTCTGATTTATCTGATCATCACTTTGTTCTTCATGTCGACATCAAACACAACACGGCCTCCATCCACCGTCCACCCATCATCACATCCTCCTCAGAACACCAACACCGCCCGACTGTGTCGAGTTATAACGCGACACAAGGCAGGGATTCCGGTCCAGACCTTCAAAATAAAATACTGACGCGCCCTTTCTCTCCCACAATCCATGTATAACAGCCTAACGTTCAAACGAAAAGAAAAGAAAAGGAAGACAAGAGAAAGACAGATACGATAGGATAAAAAAGAAAGGAAAAACAAGGAGACGAAAAGGGGAAGGAAGAAGAAAAGAAGCAGAAGCAGAAGGTGAAGTACTTGGACTTTATTTGACGGAGAAGTGCCATAAAAAGGAATACATCTGCAAAAGAATAAGAAAAGAAATGTGGAAATATAAAGACAAATAAAACATAGAAGAATAAATTCATTTAACTTTTGCAACTTTTCCTATATCTATACTTATTATATATATATGTATATATATTACTCTAGACTATTAATAAATGAACAAATAAATGAAATTCTAATTTTTTTAACCAGAGGTTAAACACAGAGACATGTGAATTTTTGGAACATGGTTTCCACCTGTTTCAGAGCTTCTCATTGGAACAGACTTTAATTTTGAAATATTGACATGGGTTCCGGTGTGATGTGTTGAGTTTGACGCAGCTGCTGCAGGATGCTGAGCAGGTTCAACTCTGCAGAGGCTTCCTGCTGCCTGTAGGGGGCGACACTTTCACACTGAAACATTAAACATGAACCAGTTAATGATTCAGATTCAGTGAATTATTCATCAGATAAAAGAGTCGATGTAACATTTGTTTGCTTCGTCGAAATTCTGCGACTTAAGGGATTCTAAAAACATTTTGCTCATTTTTATAGTTAACACGAGAAGAAGTCAGAGATTTCTGATTTATTTTCTTTATTTGTCTTTACATTTATTGCCATTTGTCCACTTTTGTGCAACACATTAACACATCATGTAAATAAAAAGTAAAAGTTATCATTATATAAAATTACACTATCATTTTATCGATTTGCACTAAAAGAAAGAAAACTAACAGTACAGAAAAACTAAATACATTTAGATCAAGAAAATAAATTAAATTTGAATTTGAAATCATATTTAAAAAATTATTATATTTTAACAAAAAATGTTTTATATTATTTTCCCCTAATAATTCATAACGCCTTGGTTTTGTATTATTTAACCAAATGTAAACAATGTAAGATGATTTTCAGAAATATGTTCCTTCTCCTGCCTGTGTTATTGTTAAGCTTTCTCTGGTTTCTATATTATTTTTTAATTATACATTTACACAGATGCACTGGTACTAAAACCTTCATTTTCTGTTGAAAATATTGAATCCTTTGCTAACAAAAAAGGCCTAAAAACTTAAGCTGTCTGTTTTAATAATTTTTTAATATGAAACTTAAAGATTACTTGATAAAGTTGTTGATTAAGTTGTTAAAAAGAAGGTGGTCTGTAGGTAGCAGAAAAGCACCAAGGTCATGTTTAGAGCGAAGGGATCCCTTGATTTGTGAAACTCTCGCGAGACATTTACGCGGTATATCTTAATTGTTCAAGTTGTACACATTATGTAACAAACACTGTGATTAGACAGGGTTATAAACAAATAAACAAACAAACAAAAACCCCGCTTGGTTAGGGTTAGAAAAAGCTCATGGTTTGGGTTAAAATCTCCACTCTCGCGATATCTTCTGAGGGTTCCCCTCTCGGCATGACAACAGAGAAACAGTGGAGATCCAACAATCGTGTGAATATTTTCTGGTTTCTACGTACACTGAATATATTTTAGGTTGTGGACAAAACGTCATCTTGGGCTTTGGGAGACACCGATGTGGCCAGTGGCCAGTGTTTCTACCTCCGCCGGACGGTAGGTGGCGATATGCTAATGACAGCAAAAACGCGAAGAAGAAGAAGAAGAACACAACGTCAACAACACAACAAACATGGCGGACCAGGGAATCCCGTCAGTAACGCTTCAGTTTAAATGTGAGTATAAACTTTAACTCTGTGGTTTTTGATATATGTTTAAATTAGAAAAAGAAAATAAAAGAGTTTATCTTTTCGTCACATGATTTCTGTGGGTGTAATGTTGAGCAGAGTTCACAGAGCAGAGAGCTAACGCTAATAAAGAAGCTAACGCTAGAAACGTTATTTTTATTTATTTATTTTTTAATTGTTCAAACAGGGAATGTGCAAACATAACAAAGGCAAATATTACATATTAAATATTAAAGTTTTATTATTTTCTGTTACAAAACACATAGACAACAACTACAAAAAGGAACAAAATAAATTCAGGATAATAAAATGTTAACTAACCATCAGTTAAGCAAAATAAAATAAACACCCACCCAGACACACACACACACACACACACACACACACACACACACAAACAAAAAACATAAATAAGGATTGAATAAGCAATTAAAAACATTACTTCATTACCAAGTATTCTATAGAAGTCTTTGGCACACTTGGAATTTATTAATTTAATGTCATTACGATGAACAAACTCTTATTTTGATTCCAAAAGAAAATATATGTAAAATTAAAGTAATACTCTTAAATATGTCTCAGTATATATGACATATATCCTATAAATACATACTTTTTTGTATCACGATGCACATTGTATACATAATTCGTATATTTCTTATGTCTTATTCTGTATCTCTACTTCTGTAACAGTGTTTATGCATAATAACAGTATATTACTGTTTGGGAAAATAAGGTACATAACTTTACTGTATATATTTAGCTTTATTATCTATTATTTGCCATTTTGTTTGTCTGTATATTTGGCAGACTTTCCATATTTTTACACATGTTTTTATATGTTTTTCTTCTAATTGCATTTTTGTACTCTTGAAAAGGAGCATATGTATCTGTGGTGTGAATAATCTAATCTATATGAATGTGAATTAAAGCCCATGTCAATTCTTCAGGGACAGAGAGGCTGACGGAAAAACTTATCCGTTGGCGAGCAGCCAATCAGAGCCGGTTCACAGGCAGGCGGAACGCCGCCATCAGAGGATTTGAGTAAGTTCAAAGAAGCAGCTGTTCTCTGTCAGGGTTCCTGTGGCCCCTTAAAAAGTCTTAAAAGGACAGTTCACCTAGAAATTAAAATTCTGTCATTATTTACTCCAAAAGTCCAAAAAAAAAAAACACTGCTGGAAAACAGTTTTGCAGAATCTGACCAGTTTTCAAACTTAAGAAAACAACAGGAAAAAACACAAAAAGTCTCTGTACTGTTTGTCTGGTGTAATCCAAGTCTCCTAAAGTCCCAACATGCCAAGTTGACTCGACAGATGTCATTTCCATGTTTTTAGACTAAATCTGTACTGTAGATGCTTCACTTGGAGCCACACTGATGTGTGTGTACACACACCATCTGAACTGCTAATAAGATCTTACTGTTTTAAATAAACACTAATTATAGGAGAACGCATCATCTGAAATACTGTGGCTATTCCCTCTGAAGAACAAGGTTGACAAAGATCAGTTATTTTGGGAAATAAGCATGAAGCTGTCGACCTTTACAGCTGTGAAGTAGATCTTAAATTGCTCCTGAAACACTTAAAATTTGACTTGTTGGTCCCTGAAGGCACCCTGCTCTTTATTGTGTTCTTCATTCAGCACCTTTAAGTACATCTGATCAACTCTGCTGTAATAACTGTGAGCATAACTGTGTTTGCTTCAGGGCATTCGTGAAGGAAACTGGCCTGCAGGGAGTACTGAGCCCTGCCATGGCGAAGAAGAAGTGGGAAAATTTAAAGCAAAAGTATAAAGTAAGTTGTTGTAACTTGTAGAAAAGCCTTTTTTAATGGTTGTGGGACTTGAAATGGGTAGTGAGGCTAAAACAGCATCATGACTCAATAGGAGTCTGAAATAAAGAAGGAGCAGGGAAACCATCAGGGCTGTTTGTCAGTTGAATGTCTGTTGCTGTCCATTTGGCAGGTTATGTGTTGCTCACTAAACTCTTTTACAGGAGCCTCATATTTTACCTGCGCTGTCAGCAGCCCATCAGGAGAGAAGCTCTATGGTGTGCTGGGATTTTATACCTGATCTATGATGCACACTTTGACTTTCTACTACCATAAATCTGATGTTTTCAAATCACAGATGATGAAGAACGACATTATAGAAAAGTCAGAGAAAGATAAAGTTTGTGTCCCAGTGCACCACAGAGCCTCCCTGCTGTCAACATTATGTTTTTTTACAAGGAAAAAACAACAAATGTTTTGCATTTATTGCTGCAGTAGGTAGAAAGCCTAAAAACAGTTGACTGTTATCTTATCAGAGCATCCTGAGCCCCTCCCACTAGACGAGCAGCATCAGTTTAAAGATGCAGTGAGCGAGCATGGACCGACAAACGTCAGCTGTGTGTAATAAAGGAGATACCTGGAAATACAAACAGTTGAAGAGGAGAGAAACTACATTTAAAAACATAATGATTCAGTTAGAAGCTAAAGATACTGAGAGCTGAACATAAAGAGACTTGAAATGTCTTTCTCTCTGCTCTGCTGCACACACACGGGGTCAGTATCACAGTACTCACTTGTTCAAGGGGAAGAAAAGGAAGCTGGTCACGGTTTGTCCGCAGTCCGCTTGGTGGCGAGTCGGGCTCAGTTTGGCCAAAGTAAGTCCATTTTGGGTGTGGCTCAGCACAGTGGTAAAAAAAATGAAAATCAGCACGACGCAGTTTGACTCAGTGTGGCCAAAAATGGCAGTGAAGTAATAATTCAGTTTTAAGGCAACTTTTCCTGCAGGAGTTTCAGACATTGATTCAGGGTCTCACTGAAGAAATGTGCACGCCCAGCTGCACGAGGAGAGCAGCCAATAGGAGCCCCTGGTCTGAGATGACCTGTGATTGATTTAAGTCTACCATCATGGTCCAGATTCCCTAAAGCCTGAAAACAGAGCCCAGAGGAGGTGCAGAAGTCTAGTTCTGCCTCAGACCAGTTGAGTTACAATATGCTGAAAGGTTATTATGAAATTGTTTTGATATCACTGAGAAATAATGTTGCCAGCTTTAAACTTAGTCTTAAGATAATTTCTGACAGTTTGCAGAAGTTCATAAAAGATACTGAGCATAAAAAATGTTGCTTAAGCAGGTTCTAAGAAGAAAATTTGCAACTTAAACACCTGTGATCTATAATCCTTAACTTGTTGACGGCACCTTCCTTACAATCAGTGATTTCTCCTTCAATAATTAAGTACAAATGAGGGTTTAATTAGGAACACTTTAAAAAAGAAAGCTGAGAAAACTCAATTTCAAGGCAACTGTATTCACAAAATTGTTGAGTTTTAAGTCAAACTCAAATTTTTGCATTTTGAAATAAATTTCTCATTGAGGCACATTCTTCTGGTTAAATAAAGTTTTATACACTTGTGATAAAAACACCACAAGGTACCTTTAAATTTGTATGTCCTTTTCCTGTGTAGGTGCTGAAGAACCCTCCAGAGGGCATGGAGATCTTTTGCCAGTCCACCTCATGGCGGTGGTTTGACCTGATGGAGGAGGCCATGAGCGGCCGTCTGGCCGGGGGCGCCGCCGTCGTTCAGCCGTCCCTGCTGGACGAGGAGCACAATCCAGCTGTGCCTCAAGACTTTCCTGGAGGGAGTGTAGTTGAAATGGGAACTGTGGAGGGTGTCGGGACGCTCGGGGAGGTCCTGGAGCTGAACGGAATAAAAATGTGCGGGGAGGTGAAGGACAGAGCGGACGTGATGGAAACTCAGCCAGTGCTAAATGCTGCTGGACTGTACGCCACCTTACTGCCTAACTGCACCGACCAGACCAACAAGACCTCCTCCTCCTCCTCCTCCTCTTCCTCCTCGTCCAGAAACGTCGTCAGGGAGGTCGCAGCTGTCAACAGGAAGCTGGTGGAGCTGCAGAGAGAGAGGGAGGCTCTGGAGAAAGATCAGGCCGAGTTTGACACGGAGTTGATATCTTTAGAGAGAGACAGAGCGCTGCTCAACAAAGACATGGTCACTCTGGAGAGAGACAGAGCGACTACAGAAAGAGACAGAGCGGCAGTGGAGCGAGACAGAGCAGCTCTAGAAAGAGACAGAGCAGCTGTGGAAAGAGACAGAGCAGCTTTAGAGAGAGACCGAGTGTTTCTGGATCGAGACCGAGCGTTTCTGGAGAGGGACCGAGCGTTTCTAGAGAGAGACCGAGTGTTTCTGGAGAAAGCCAGAGAGGATTTAGACAGAGAGAAGAGAGCTCTGTCGAGGAGGGAGAGGGCGTTGCTGGAGACGGAGGGGATGGCTGTGGATGGAGATCCGGCTGAGATGACGAAGGACAGGGAGGTCGTTTTACAAACCAGGTTCTACCAGAGACTGATGGCAGCAGACCTGGCTCCAGACCAGCTGGAGACCAGACAGAGACTGGTTTCTTTGTTCCAGAAGCTCATAGAGAAAATGTGAGCGGAAGATGTTTTGTTTTGTGTTTTCATGATTCATGTTGTAAAGGAGAACTATTTCTGTCAGGTAGCTCCTTCATGTGCCAATAAAGACTCGTCTGAGAGTCCTTCCTCTCCATTGGTGTACAGACTTTCACTTTACCGTCTGATTTTGGGCTGCCTGATGTCGGCCTTACGCCTGAGACTTTTGAAGTGATCTCACGGTCGCAGAAACATTATCAATATGGAAGTAAAATCATGAGAGTTGTGTAGGACACAGGATTCCTGCAGGATAGGAGTCAGTTTCACTATTCATAACAGGACTTGGAGGGGACAGGAAAAAAAGTTAATGGAAGCAGGAATCATAAAAACAATAGGTCAGTTTTTTATAAATATGAAAACATGTTTGGACTGTGGGCTGGACGACTTTGAAAAAATATCTAACTGTGATTATATTTACTGATATTGCAACTATGATATGATTTGCAATATTAAGACTTTAATTAAGGTCTGATTTTTTGCGACAATCTGCACCAAAAAATGTAGAACTGCAAAGATTAGTTGATTAATTGGTCAGTTGTCAACTATTAAATTAATTGGCAACTGTTTTCATAATTGATTAATAAGTTTGGATCCTTTTTTGTCCATTTTTTCTGATTCCAGCTTCTTAATTGAGAATATTTTCTGGCTTCTTTACTCCTCTCTGACAGTAAACTGAATATCTTTGAGTTGAGGACAAAACAAGACATTTTAGGACGTCGTCTTGGACTTTGGGAAATATTGATCAACAATTCTCAGCATTTTATGACATTTTATAGAGACAACAACTAATCAATTAATTGAGAAAATGATTGACAGATCAACAAAGATGTTTTCTTCTGAGGAAGTCTGAGTAATCTGATTTAATGTAACGTGGTATTTTGAAATATTTTGAGACACATTTTATCTTTAACAGATATTCCACCTGCGATGTGAAAATTGCAGTGGGTCATATTGTGATTTTGATAAAAGTTTGATTAATTGTTCAGCCCTGCTGTGGACTGACGGGACGTGAATCATTCTTCTGACTGATTGAAGACCAATTTGTTAAACACATTTTTCATTCAAATTGCCATTGGTGTTTAAATTCTTTAAATCCTTTTTATCACGGAAAAGTAAAACACCTTGTATTTTAATTTTAATTTTTGTATTTTTAAAACAAAAATCAAATAACCACCACTTTGTTTTTTAATAATTGTTACTGAGAGGAAAATCCAATTACCAAAATATACGCTGACCTAAGACACACTGAGGAATGAATAAATAAATAAATAAATATTGCGAATGAGTTTTAAAAAAAAACTAAGTTAATAATTTTCAACATTAAATATCTTGTCTTTGTGCTCTATCGTTTAGACATAAGTTGAAAAGGATTTTTAAATCATTGCATTGTTTTATTATTTGTTTTATTTTTACATAACGTCTGTTAGTTGGAAAAAGAAAAATTAATAATGTTTTTTAACATCTTTCCATCAAAAAGTGATTGTATCTGTAGAATAATAGTGATGGATTCAAATAAAATTTAAATTATTAAATAATTTTTTTTGACTATTTATGTTTGCGTCGAACCCCGCCCTCCCGAGCTGTCGGTCACGTGACAGAGGGCAGGCCAGGGTGAAGTAATCGAGCGCTCTCTCCTCTCCTCTCAGAGGAAACGGGATGCAGTTAGCTCTCGTTTAACGGTAACGGTTTGACTTACCGTTTAATTCACCGCGGTGGCGATGACGTGAGGTGACGTCAGACAGCGGTGGTCAGGATCAGCTCGGGCTCGCGGACGCCGGTGTGTTTGTGTGGCGGGAAGCTGCTCGGGGTCGGTTTGTTGTTGTGTGTGTGTGTTAGCTTCCTGAGCTAGCTGTTAGCAGGCTGCTGCTGCTGATAGCGGTGCGCTGGGAGTCAGTTATCCGCTCACAGGGAGAGCTGCACCGGGACATGATGGACGGAGGAGCCGCTGGAGGAGGAGTGGCACAGCCGGTAAACCTGCTCCTTCGGCAGGCCTGAACACCACCTTCCCTCCTTCCCTCTTTCCTTCCTCCCTAGCTGCCCCAGGACTACAGACCCTCTCTTCTTTTTCTGTGGTCACAATGGAGTCCGTCCTGAACCCGCTGCCTCAGTTCCCAGAAAACTCTTATAAGAGTAAGTGAGCACAGTGTGTCCTGTTACTGTATGTGATGAGGCTTTAACCTGCCCGCTGACCTTTGACCCCTCCTCTTCCAGTGACCGAGGAGGATGTGAAGAGGCTCATTGAGTTCAGGGCGTCCAACGAGGCTCTGTTCACTGGGAAGAGGAACTCTGCCAAGATAGCCTGGAGGTATGAGCTGCTCCAGTGTGGTCTGCATGTTTGAAAAAAACAAAAAAACAGTGAAATATCCCTTTACTTTCAAACAGTCTGTAGGAGATATTTCAGGTTTTTTGAAGTGTGGTTGTATGAGGTACTTCTTCATGATCAGTCTGTTACCTACAGTAGACGGTGGCTGACACGCCCCCAGTGTTCTGGACAGTGTCAGCAGCAAAATGCATTTTATTTAGACACCTAAAAAATTATATCAGTTAAAGAGTGTGAACTAACAAAGTAGACCAGCGACTCCTGTGTTCTGTGAGGTAAAATGAGTCAGTGGAGTCTGGCGGTTGCTATGACTGTGTTTTCCTGTCGGAGTTTGACGGGTAAGATAAAGTGGTGAAAGTATTAGTGATGGGCAGCTGACGCCTCTGTTTCTGCCAAAAAAGTTTCAAAGCTTTGATTCTTCAGACTGAGCAGAAGTCGTACCACCCGTCAAGACCGGGGCCGAAGCACCGTCACATCTCGCTGAAATGAATAGTGTTCATTTGATATGTGTGTAATAAAAGCCCTGTGTTCTATTAAATCTGCAGGCCTACTTTTGATCAGAAGTGCTGCATTAAATATAGACGTTATTGTCTTGAAATTTTGAGTCGATTGATCCACCCATCTATAGAAAATATCACGATATCACGATTTTCACAGTCAGTTAATCTGTCAGTTATTTTGTTGGTTAACTGATGAGTTGTTTCGTCTACGAAATTTCAGAAAATGGTGAAAAATGTCAATCATTGTTTTCCAAAGTCCAGGATGACGTCCTCAAATATCTTGTTTTGTCCACAACTCAAAAATATTCAGTTTACTGTCAGAGAGGAGTAAAGAAACCAGAAAATATTCTCAATTAAGAAGCTGGAATCAGATAAGTTGGACTTGGGTTACCAAAATAGTTGACAATTAATTTAGTAATCGATTAATAATTGCTTATTCGATTAACTCTAGAGCATATACTTAAACTGACATTGATATTTTTAGGTATCTTAAATACGTCTTGCTGCCGACTCTGTCCACAGCAGAACATTGCTTCACTTCATACACCGGTTCTCCTGATAATCTAGTCCAGATTTGACCAGTTTTTATTCTGTGTTGAATGTTTTTCAGACGTGGAAAAAACAGGGAACCCCCCCTTTTTATGTTTTCACAAAAAAGCATAAAAGTTTCATAGATTTGAAAATGGGTTTTCAGATACCATTAAAGCTTTAACCAAACTGTTTAACACACGTTCACCACAGTAAAAAGTAGAAATAATGGAGGACTGATTGCTCAGCAGTGTAAGTTAGGTTTCTCTTACCTGCTGAATCGAAAGCTAAGTTTACTGTGAGCTTTAAAACGTTCTGTGTTGGTGAGTTCCCTCTGTGTTCCTCAGCACCATCCTGAAAGGCCTGGGCCTGGAAGGGAAGTTGACAGCAGACCAGATCGCCAAAAAATGGGACAACCTGCGGACAAAATACAAGGTAACGTGATGCAGACACAGGTAAACACGTCGTGTCGGAGAGGAGTTTCATCCACCGACATTTAGATAAGACGTCCAGAGACGAGAGACGTAAGACACCTGAGTAAAAGTCTGATTTCTGTAATGACATTAATGAATACTAACCTCGTTCAGGATGTGTTCTCACTAATCATTTTTAAACTCAGTTAAGATTTTTCTTTTCACATACAATATGTTTGCTTTGATATTTTGATACAGAACAATACAGTGCTAAGAGAAAATAAAAAACTCAAGCTGTATAAATATAATACAGAAATGTATAATAGAAAATATGTAAAATATAACTAAAAGAAAGAAGCTGAACAGAGTTTAAAGGTCCAGTGTGTCAGATTTCAGTGGGTTTATTGTATAATATTCATTAATATGTTTTCATTAGTGTATCATCATCACCTGAAAATAAGAATCATTGTGTTTTTGTTACTTCAGAATCAATGAGCTCTTTATGCAAAAAAGTTCAGACTGAAATGTACTCAAAGTATAAAAGTAAACCTTTTTCAGCTTGTTACCTCTTTATTGTCTCGTTATGTCTTTTCCTTTTTATGTTTTTGTCTTTCACATTGATTTTAGTCTTGTTACATCTTTTTGGTCTTATTATGTTTTTTGTCTTGTTTTGTCCCTTTTTAATTACTTTTTTAGTTTCCTTTTTAATATTGTTACATCTTTTTAGTCTTTCATCTCTTTTTGTCTCTTTACATCTTTTTCATCCTGTTTAAAAGAAAATACAGTAGAATATACAAGTATGAAATAAACAAACACAAGT
This sequence comes from Lutjanus erythropterus, assembly GCF_056507025.1. Taxonomy (NCBI): domain Eukaryota; kingdom Metazoa; phylum Chordata; class Actinopteri; order Lutjaniformes; family Lutjanidae; genus Lutjanus; species Lutjanus erythropterus. The sequence continues at coordinate 39,513,916 of NC_139329.1, forward strand.
AACAGATGAACTTAACAGCAAACATTCATCAGAAATAAATAATTCATGTCCAAAGAGGAGCAGGACAAAGTGGACGCTCCACTTTTCACCAAACACAAACGCAAACATCCATAACAGAGTGCGAGCCAATCAGCAGAATGAAATAAACCAAACTGCACCAATCAAAATCAGCTCCACGTCTTGTCCGCTCTTCTGTCTGTTAGTTCTCTCCTCTGATCTCCGTTCCAGATGCATTCAGTGTGTTATTATTAAACATTTGAAGATCAGAGTCCAGGTGTTTCTGAGTGTGTTTGTGTTGTTCAGGACCTGAAGCAGCCCTACCAGGGCCAGGACAACATCGGGGGTGTGGTCGAGTCGTGGCCCTGGTTCCACATCATGGACGAAGCCATGCAGGGTCGCCTCTACAACAGCAACCTGGTGCTGAGTCCGGACACCGCCGGCCACCCAGGCCACCGCTGCAGCAGCCAGCAGAACCAGAGCCAGGAGAACACCGACATCCTGGAGTTCCTCATCAAGACGGAGATGGAGGACACGGTGGCAGCGGAAACCGCAGAGGATGATGGGACAGTTCACACGGAGGCTGCTCCTGCTGAGGGAGTCCCCATGGGCTGGAGGAGGATGAGCGAGTGCTCCTATAAAAGTAGGTAGATGCACCTGCTCAGAGTCCAGACCAGAGGATTCAGGTGCAGGATCATCTAATTAGCTACACAGACAAACTGTTTTAACTTTAGCAACACACATACAGCCGGCTTTTTTTTTTTTTTTACCAAGAACATGTGCTGTTAAATTAAAAATAATAATAATAAATGAATCATTGTTCTTATTCCAGCTGTTTTAGTCCAGTCACATCCGTGTCCATAGTTAAAACCTGTTTTCTTGTCGTTCACAGTGACTGAACCAGAAACTGAGAGGATGATCAAACTCCGAGCTGCGAACGAAGCTCTCTTCACTGGCAGGAAACATTCGGCCAAACCAGCCTGGAGGTGGGTGAAGGTTTTACTTTGGTTCCTGTCAGTCCTGCAGAGATCTGAGACAACAAGTACAAGTTAGTTCATATGGATGTAAACAACAGATGTAAACATGATGCTGTCCGTCAGGTTGGGAGGGTTTCTGATACAGTGACTGATTACCTGTTGCAGAGCCATTCTGTACGAGCTGGGTCTTCAGGGGAAGCTGACCACAGATCAGCTGGCAAAGAAGTGGGACAACCTGAAGAGGAGATACAAGGTAGGTCCAACCGCCTCCAACTCCAGAACCGATCCACGACTCGTAGAGACGTCTCTACTCAGGCGACTCATGCGAGAACCGCTCGTACCGACAGAGTCATTCATCAGATCAGTTTTAAAAGACTTCACCAGTTTTCTACTCAGGTACTTAAAAAGTAGAGCCTGAGCTTCCTGTGAAGAGATGATCACTTTATTTAGGATGAGAGGAGGAGGTTCTTGCTCTTGGCCTGAAGTTCTTCTCCTCATCATTACTCTGTAAGGCTGCACACGGTAAACGTGTCGGGCAGCGAGTTTAGATAAAACGATGCAGAGGAGCACTGATGTGTCTGTGAGTTGTGGACAACAGGAGCTGGCAGTGGTGTTGACAGGACGATAAAGTCCCTCTGTGGACGATCTGCAGAGTTCTCTGTCTCTACCAGGAGCTCAAGTTTCCCGCTCGAGGCGTCGAGACGAACCCGAGCTCCTGGCCCTGGTTCTACCGGATGAACGACGCCATGGAGGGACGTTTCGCCGGGGCGGCGCCCATCCTCACGCCCATCGTGGAGGACGAAGACGAGGACTGTGAGCCGCTGTCGCCGACGCCCAAGAAACGAGCCCGCCGGACCCGAGGGGGCATGACCGAGTTCCTGACGGAGTCGGAGATGGACCTGCTGGTCGATAACGAGGAGAAGAACGGATCCACGGCTCTGGGAGAGCTGCACCGCATGGCCGAGTTCACCTACAAACGTAAGAACGGCTGGAAAACTTTATGTAACATGGAACTGTTGACAGTTGAGTTGCATTGTGGGTAATTTAGCTTTTAACAAGGAAAAAAGATGACAACTCTGTTTCTGCTGTTTACATTATTATTATAATAATAATCATTTAAAATGTAAATTGTTCCTGTGTTTGAAATGTGTTGTATAAATAAATGTGTTGCAGTGACGGAGGACGACACCAGACGACTGATCGAGTTACGAGCTGCTAACGAGTCTCTGTTCACCGGGAGACGGAACACTGCCAAACCAGCCTGGAGGTCATTTATTTTATTTTATTTATTCTTATTTGATTTGACTGTTTGACAGGAACAGTGCACCAGAGTTCGCTTTAAGCTAATTTTCTATTTTAATTTGAATCATTTCACAGCGTAGTCGTAGTGAGCAGACATTTCATTTTTAGTTTTTATAAGTTTTAATAAGAAAGTTTGCTAGGGTATAGCTGTCCCTTTTAATGCCTGATTAAATCATCTGGGACACAAATTTAAAGGGACAACATTTTCATAAAAATATATATTTTAAAAATATAACATTTGTCCACCTGTGTTATCAGTGGGTGTTGTTAGTTTTAGATTTTGTAGGATTGAACAGATTTTTAAATTGTTTGAAGTTGTGAATTCTGTTTTCTGACTCAGAGACTCAGAGTAGAAACAGTAAACCAAAACATTTCATACATTACATTTATTTGATATATATAAACCTCTAAAGTATAAAATTTCAGTGTTGGTATTAATCATTTTTGAAGTATTTTGTAGTATGACAGTATTTGTACCAGTTCTGATGAATGTGTGATATCTGCAGCACATTGATTCATTCATCGTTACCACAGCTGACCGGTGTGTAACGTGTCAGAACCCTGAATAAAAACAACAAGAGAGAACATATTCACAACACAACAGCAACTTGACGATGACGAGATTTCACAACTTTAGATAAAAGACAACAAAATAAAATCTATAAATGCTGATCAAGCTCTGAAATAATCTGTTCTAAAATCTCTCAAACTCTGAGCTCAACATCCGTCACAGTCACTGGTGGGTTTGTGTTTCGTCCTCAGAGGGATTGTGAAGGAGATGGGTCTGACCGGGAAGATCACACCTGACCAGGTGGCCAAGAAGTGGGACAACCTGAAGACCAAGTTCAAGGTGACGACGACCTTCGACAGTCTGAACTCGTCCTTTTCCAAACGTGATGCATTTATCACGTTTCACAGTGTGTGCAGTTTTTCTTACGTCCGCTCCAAACAGAAAATTAATCTGCAGCTATTTTGATTATTGATTACTTATTAAAGTCAGCAAAAGTGTCTAAAACTTGATGGTTCCAGGTTCTCAAATGTTCAGATTTAGTTAAGTCGTCTTCTCCTCTCTAACAAGCAGACCTCTTACAAATTAGAATAATAATGATTAACTTTATTTATAAAGCATTTTTCTCTACAAGGCTACAAAGTGCTTCACAGAAAAAGGACGATAAAAACAATAACAAAGAAACAGAAGATAAAATCAACATAAAAATACAGAAAGTAAAAAGTCACCAAATAAGAAATATCACAAAGATCTCAAATTCTAAATTTAATAAATAATAATTAATAATATAATTAATAATAAATAAATGTATATAAATTTGTAATCTATCACAGCTACAAGGTGCTGGAAAACCTTGAAAGCGCTTGAAAAGTGCTTGAATCTGATATTGGAAAAGGTTTCTGGACCCCTGGCTGTGAAGCTGCTGTGAAAATCATCTATCAGGAGGAGGAAGTGTTGACCATTTGTGGTTTTGTTGTTTTGCTGGTTCTGTGCAGGACCTGAAGTTTCCTCCCCGGGGGATGGAGGGCCAGACTAACCCCGCCTCCTGGCCCTGGTTCCAGCTGATGAGCGACGCTCTGGAGGGCCGACTGGCGGGAAAAGCTCCCAGAGTGACGCCCGTGTGGAGCAGCGAGGAGGACGGCGCCTTCGGCTCGTCCCCGCCTCCCGACAGAGACTGCTTAATGGCCGAGAGGAGCAGCGTGTCGGAGCTGGAGAGCATGGTGGGCGGGGACGGCGCCGAGGCTGACGGGAACGTCACCTACATCGACGCCAGCGGAGAGGAGTGTTCGACGCCCTCGGACCTCTCTTATAAAAGTAAGACGGGCTCTTCTTGACGTCACTGTGACATCAGCATGTTGTCGTCACAATCTTGTCAATTGAAAAATAGGTGCAAACATGTGAAAGCAGGTGGAGCAGACGGACGGACGTCCGTCTGCTCCACCTGCTTTCACATGTTTGCACCTATTTTTCAACTAGTGATCAATCTGGCAATAATTTTTCCACTGATCGATTAGTTGTTTAGCCCTTCAAATGTCAGAAAATGTTTTAAAATTAATATTTTGTGTCATAAATGTGTTGTGTAGTTAATCTTTCGTGTTTGTTCCACAGTGACGGACCAGGACACCAGGAGGATGATTAAACTCCGTGCTGCCAACGAGGTGTTGTTCACCGGCAGGAGAAACGCCGCCAAGGCCGCCTGGAAGTAAGAATATCACCCCACAGCCGACGTGTCACACGTTCCCGTAGGTGCCTCCGTCTCACCTGTTGTCCCCGTGTCCACGGTGTCTGTCCTCACTGTCTCTCAGGGCCATCCTGAAGGAGCTCGGGCTGCAGGGGAAAGTCTCCACCTACCAGATGGCGAAGAAATGGGACAATCTGAAGAGGAGATACAAGGTATTAACACGGTCTCGGTTTAATCCTGCCGACCTCTGTAGATTTTGTTCTGATTATTCTTTCTCTTTCTTTCTTTTTAAAAATATTTTTCTCCGGGAAAAGTGTTTGTGCTGCAAAAACTGCACGACAAAAATTCACCAAAAGTGTGAGTTTTTGGTGTCATGTTGAAAACAGCTCGGCTCCGTTCACTTTCAACACGAAACACCTGAAACCAGCAGAATGACGTGTGATGCTTTTTTTTTTTTCCCCAGAATTTTTTCACCATCTTTATATTGAAAGAGGGTTCTAATTGGTCAGGGTTCTCATTATGTTCTAATTAGGTTCTAATTGTCTTTATTTATTAGAGCGTATTGAACAAATTTAGTCGTCATTTTTTTCAGTTACATCAACAGATTCTTATTGTCTCCTCCTCCTCCTCCCCTCTCCTCTCCTCTCTTCCTCTCCTCTCCTCCTCACCAAATCTTCTCCTCCTCTGTTCCTCCTCATCTCCTCCTTTCATCCTCTCCTTCTCCTCCTACTCCTCTGCTCCTCCTTCACTCCCTCCTCTCCTCCTCCTCCTCGTCCTCACCCCTCCTTTCTTCCTCTCCTCTCCTCTACTCTTCACCTCCTCCCCTCTCCTCTCCTCGTCCTCACCCCTCCTTTCTTCCTCTCCTTTCTTCTCCTCCTCCTCTCCTCTCCTCTCCTCTCCTCCGCCTCATCCTCACCCCTGCTTTCTTCCTCTCCTCTCCTCCTCACCTCCTCCTCTCCTCTTGTCTCCTCTTCTTTCCCTCCTCTCCTCCTCCTCGTCCTCACCCCTGCTTTCTTCCTCTCCTCTCCTCCTCACCTCCTCCTCTCCTCTTGTCTCCTCTCTTCTCCCTCCTCTCCTCCTCCTTGTCCTCACTCCTCTTTTCTTCCTCTCCTCTCCTCGTCCTCACCCCTCCTCACTTCCTCTCCTCTCCTCTCCTCTCCTCTCCTCTCCTCTCCTCTCCTCTCCTCTCCTCTCCTCTCCTGCTCTTCCCCTCTCATCTCCTCTCCTCTCCTCCTCCCCTCTCCTCTTCCTCCTCTCCTCCTCCTTGTCCTCACCCCTCCTTTCTTCCTCTCCTCTCCTCTCCTGCTCTTCCCCTCTCATCTCCTCTCCTCCACCCCTCTCCTCTCCCTCCTCTCCTCCTCCTTGTCCTCACCCCTCCTTTCTTCCTCTCCTCTCCTCACCTCCTCCTCTCCTTTCCCTCCTCTCCTCGTCCTCACCCCTCCTTTCTTCCTTTCCTCTCCTCCTCCTCCTCTGCTCCCCTCTGTAGGACCTGAAGTATCCTCCTGTTGGGATGGAGAGCGTGGCGGACGGCTCCTCCTCCTGGCCGTGGTTTCACCTGATGAATGAAGCGATGGAAGGCCGCCTGGCGAGCAGCGCCCCACTCCTCACCCCCGTCACTCAGGACGATGATCAGCATCCCGATCCCTCCCCTAGACACCGGTCCCGCCCCACGCCTCCTCCTCCTCCCCCTCCCCCCGCTGCCTCCACGGACTACGGACAGGAGACATTTGGCGACGGCGGCGGCGGTGGTGAGCAGACCCAGCGGAGCTCAGAGGCGTGCGATGGACCACTGGGAGGACTGGAGAGGGAGTGGGAGATGGTGGAGCGGGAGCGGGCGGCGCTGGAGCGAGAGAGGGAGATGGTAGAGAGAGACAGGGCGTCTGTGGAGAGAGAGAGGGCGGCGGTGCAGGCAGAGCGGCTGTGGCTGGAGCGCGAGCGGGCGGCGGTGGAGCGGGACAGAGCCATGGTGGAGCAGGAGAGGGCCACACTGGGACGAGAGAGGGAGGTGCTGGACCAGAGAGCACTGATGCTGAACTCTGTGGGACACTCGGGACACCTCAACGCCCTCATGTAGACCATGATGCTCTTGGGGCGGAGAGCGTCCCCGTAGAGACGTCCTGTCTGTGGTGGAGGCGTCTGGACCTGCTCCGCCATCGTGGTTTGGACAGAGACGTGGTGGCTGACGGTCGTCCACACGGAGCCGAACTGAGCTCGCTGGGTAACTGACTGGTCCTGGAGCTGTTCACCAGCTGGGCAGCAGCGGTGGCGGTGTGGGCGGAGCTAACAGGAGGGCTGCACAGTTAGAGATTAATGACCTCAATCAGGACAATTATTAAAAAAGAGATTTGGATTTTTAAAGTCGATACTGACCGACAGATATTTGGAGGGAAACACTTTATATTGAGGTGTATCTAATAAGCCTTATAGGCCTCATAAGATACTTATTAACATGAATATGTGTTAATAAGACTGTTATAGATAATAATAACATAATAAGCATGTTAGATTATAAGGACATTTATAAGCACTTTTAAGAAACTTGTTAAGTTTATAGACTGCTTAAAATGTTAATAAAAGTTTATAACAGCATTACAAACATTTATTGAGTTTAACTAACTTTCCTGTTATGTCATCATTAAACCTTTACTGAGCTTTTCTTGTTGCTTTATTAAGATTTCTACATGCTTAAGTCATGGTTAATAACTGTTAATTAGTGGATAATAAAGGATTAATTAACCTTAATAAACACTTCTCACACTCCAGATTTGGTCTGATCTGGTTAACTGTTAATAAATGTATAATTAAGTATGTAGAAATCTTTAAAAAAAAAGATCTTAGTAAAGGTTCAATCTTATAATAGGTTAGTCAGTTGATTTTGTTTGTAATATTATTAGTAACAATTATAAGACAGTCATAAGGCATTTATTAACATTCTCAAGCTGTCTGTAAACTATAGACAAGTTTCTTATTAAACCTTTATAAATGTATTATAACATGTTTATTATATGATTATTAACACTTATACAGTCTTATTAACACATATTAATGTTAATAAGCATCTTATAAGGGTCTTATTATCTTTTAACTGACACTTATTTCCAGCACCTCAATCTAAAGTGTTACTGTTTGTAGATCCACTAACTATATTTTATCATATAGTCGTTCTCTTTTAAAACCACTTTTCTGTCATTTCTGAGTCTCTTAAATCAAAACAATAACAAAAGACGTACTTTGATGACATCGTGAAGCAGCGTGGGATCATGGGAGTTGTTGTCTGCATTGTTAAACAACCACCAGCGCTGATGAAAATCTGTCTGACGTGAATCAGACAGAAATTCTGATGTTTTAAAGTTTTATTCACGTTACCTTCAGTCACGTTCATCGACTTCTGTCCTCGCTCTCCGATGAATCCTGTGTGTTACAACAGCTGACAGGAAACGCACTGTCACCTTGAATACATGTTTTTTGTCCTGTTTGGGCCTTGTTGGAAACATTTGGTGGTTGAAATGAGTTAATTGGTTAAGTCTCTTTTACACTCGACAAAAAACCTGCTGACATGTGGCTTTTTCCTTCAGTGGGAAAAGGTACAATCAGTATTCAGTCCAGGGTCGAGTGACTCTGCAGTAACGTGAGTATTTATTGTCTGAACACAGCACCCGGGTTGATGTGTTATTTTCAGCCCTTTTTGGTGGAGTCAGTGAAGGTTTGTCGCCTCTTTTGCTCCGTTTTGCTACTGGGTTTGACTCAGTTTGACTGGGTTTGACTGGGTTTGACTCTGCAGCCTTGTGTTTACTGCTGAAGTCTTTTGTATTTAGTCGAGCAGCTCACTGACTTCACAATTCTTCACATCAAAAATCTCCCGTTATTGTGTTACCTAGGAGACTTCATCAGGAAATGTTTCCATCAGCTGAAAGTGAACAAAGACAGTAAAATACTGCAGAAAACTAACAATACGAACAGCTACACAGAGAAAAAACTCAACTTCAAACCACAGAGATTCGGTTAGAAGCTACAAAAGTCCTGAGAGCTGAAGACAGACATGTAATTCTTCTTCTGCCAGCATTTTTAAAAACAGTTGTTGCTCTGACGCTGCCTCCAGCTGTTAGTTAGTTTGTGTTAAAACACCAGAATCACACAATAAAACAAACTAATTAACAGATGGAGGCAGCGTCAGAGCAGCAGCTCCTCTTTAACATTTATAAATGAGCTGATAAATGATTTTACTTCTGACTTTTTAGTCCTGACTGTGCAGCTCTCTCTGTTCAGACGTCTGAGTGTCGATGAAGAACCCTGGAGGTGAACACCAGTGTTCCCAGTAGACTAACCTGAGGATGGAGACCAGTTTGGACTGGAGGAGAACTTTAATGTGCATTCAAATGTTTCCCACACGCAGAGTTTATCTGGGCGGACAACCCAAACAGAGCTTTTTGTATTTATTTACAAAAATCATTTATTTAAGATTGGTGACGGCAGGCGGAGCAGAGTCACACTTCGTTTGTTACAGGAGGTGGTTTAACCGAATGTCCTGATGTTCTGAAGGTTTTCCCAGAATCCTCAAAGAAAAAATGTGTTTGCTGCAACATAAGTAAGATTTTTAACACTCTGATTCCTGAGCCACAAACAGCTGGAGCTGACAGATGTTTCTGCTCAGTTTGTACAACAAGAAAATGAGATTAAAACATTTAATCATCAGTGATATTTTTTCATTTTTTATTCTCCTATTTTCATGCAGGATGGCGCTCCGCTTCAGATGTTTCAGACGTTTTGTGCAGACGCTCGTCTCTTCCTCAGTGTTCAAACTGCCCACAGTGTTACAACCAATCACAGGCGAGACGCTGAAATGTAAACATTATTTATGATCACAAGTTAAGGATAGAATGGGTAAGATTTGTCTGTTTCTGTTTCTAAATGCATCAGACAGAGATTTGATTGAGTTTTATTCCCGGGATGTGAAATAGTGACGTCTTGGCTCGGTGAAAGATCCTGAGCAGCAAAATAATGAGAAAATGAGATGATTGACAGGGACTGTTTTCTTGTTTGAGTCGATATAGTTTTTTATTTTCTGAGGAAAATCCTGCAAAATTTTTCTTTAAGTCATGTTTTGTTTTTTCAGCATAAAGTAAAAAGTTACACACACACACAGTTCAGACAGCGTGTGTGTGTGTGTGTGTGTGTGTGTGTGTGTGTGTGTGTGTGTGTGTGTGTGTGTGAACATGGCTCCAGGCTTAAGATCTACAGTAAAGATTCAGATATGGAGTAAAAAACTAAACCTGACCTTCAGTCAGAACGATTAAAGAACAGTCACTGAACATCAGTCTCAGAAGAATAAACAGCGTGAAAAAAATACTTTCAGATCTGTTTTTATTCTTTTTATTTTTCTAACTGGGCAACTTGTTAAGAAAAATTCTCCAGCAAAAGACGAAGCCTCTTCAGGAAACGATAAAGTCTAAGTGCGGCGTGAAAAACCTGTAAGAGAGAAGAAAGTCTGCCATGTTTGCCACAAAAACAATCCTCGATTAAATTTCTGTCGATTGATTAATTGATTGATTGATTGTTGCAGCTGTAGTTGATCTTGTCCAGATGTGACACATGCAGCAGTTTGGTGTCTGATTGTTGACTTTGAGGATTCACCATCAACTTCAAAACTTCAGTGTTCTCTTAGAAAATGTTTCTTGAGGGTCGACCCCCAGAATAAATTCTGTTCCTGTTGGAAACGCCGAGTTTTGTCCTGAAGTTGGACTCTTCTGTCTTCTGTCTTCTGTCTCTGCGTCGTGATGATGTTGGAAGCTGAAGCTCCTCTCTGAGACTCTGAGCTGTGCATTAAATCATGTGAATGCAATAACTGTGTCGTGTCATCGAGCCAAAACTCTGAATGTGTCTCACACGTCACGTCCACGCAGCGCCCAACACGTTTCATCGATTGAAAACAGCAGTATTGACATTATATTGATTGTCTTCAGACTGATCGTCAACCAAAGTTCATCTGTTTGTTTGTAAATCTATTTTTCAAGAAGCGCCTGACGACATGTTCATGTTGTAGCCTTCAATAAACAGAACAGAACCACTAACGGCACAAACAGCATTTACTGCACCGATCATGTCTCTGGTTTCCACAGGGAGGAAAAAAACAGCTGCTGATCAATATGTTTGTTTCTTTGTTGTTTGTTTTCTACTATATTTATTTGTGTCATCAGTTAAAGCAGAAATAAAAACATTTGTTTTGGAGGGTTTTAAAAAGTTTTTGGAAGTTTTGGAAGGCTTTGTTAAAGTGTTGAAAAAGTTTTTTTAAAGTTTTTAGAGAGCTTTGGGAGGTTTTGAAAAAGTTTTGGCTGTTTCATGTTGAGTCCCAGGGACGTCGAGGACTCAGGGTGGACCTGGGACAGGTCAGGACGGAGTTTTCATTTGTTCATTTTTCTTTTCTGTTCCAGGTCAGATCCCTTCTTCCTCAGCCGCCACAGGGAGGCGCTGTCGGGTTGAGCAGGCTGCAGCGCATCACGTTAGAAAACACGTTGACCTCTGTGTGTCTCAGTGGTTAAATAGTTCAGAGTTCTGTGTGTGTTTTCATCACAGAGGTGTTGAAGTTCTCATCTTCTGCTTCTCTAAACTCTAAACTAGGGACACAAAAAAACAGAACTGTCCCTTTAAACTGAAGGCAGTGAACACATCAGTGAACAACAGCAAGCTGTCGTTAACTTTTTACTCTTTAAATATTCAGAGCAGTTAAACTTTTACACAGTATTTTACTTTACAGAACATCAGGGGTGGAAGTAACTAATTACAAATACTCAAGTTACTGTAATTAAGTAGGTTTTTGGGTACTTGTACTTTTATGAGTAGATTTTCAAGTCTACTTTTTCTTGTAAAGTCCACATTACACCATGTAATCTACTTAGTTACTTTTAAAATCATAATTGAATACTGAGTACAATTTGAATTTATGTCCAAACCTTTTATCTGCATTTTAGTAACTAATCAGATGATCTGATGACAAACGGACCAATGAGAATAATCAATCACAGATGGAAAAGGAAACGCAGCAGCAGCAGGTTTAAAGTGAGGATTTCAACGACTTAATAAATTAGTTAACGATTAAGAATGTACTAATCAATATTTAATCAATAGTATAAAAACAGCAGTAATTTCACTTCATTTAACATCTCGTTGTTTTTGGTGTCATCTTACGTCTTTTACGTCTCGATACGTCGTTGTTGTCTTGTTAGGACTCGTCGTGTTGTTGCGTCTTTTACGACTTTTTTCATCTTGTTACACGTTTTTGTTTGTTACATCATTTTTGTCTTTTGACGTCTTTTATGTATTTTTTGTTTGTTGTCTTTTACATTTTGTTTGTCTTGTTACGTCTTTTTTTGTCTCATGTGTCTTTCACCTTGCTCAGTCTTTTTCATCTCGTTACATTGTTTACGTTGTCTTTACTCTTGTTACACGTTTTTCACCTTTTAACCCCTTTTTCATCCTGTTTTGCCTTTTTTGTAATTTTACGTTGTGTTGCGTGTTTTCTGTCTGCGCCATCCAGGCAACGTTTTTTAGAGACTTTTACGTTGTTTTTCATCTCGTCTTTTATTGGCTTGTTAATTTTTATAATTTCAGTTCTCCTGTTACGTTTTCTTGTTACGTTTTTTTGTTGTTAAATCTTTTTCATGTTATTATGTCTCTTACATTATTCTTGTTATATTGTTTTTTGTCCTGTTATGTTTTTTACATCATTTTTTGTCTTGTTACGTAATTTTTTTATCTTCTGGCATCTTTTTTGTTACATCTTTTCTGTCTTATGTCTTTTGCTAAGCCTTGCTAAGTCTAAGCCTTGCTAAGTCTAAGCCTTGCTAAGTCTAAGGCTTGCGTCTTTTTCGTTGGTTTTTGTCTCATTACGTGTTGTTCATCTTTTTGTATCTTTTTCATCCTGTTACATCTTCATTAGTGTTTTTCGTCACGTCATGTTTTATCATCTTATATCTTTTTCATGTTGTTTTTTCTACATCATTCTTTTTACATTTTTTTTTGTCTTGTTTCGTCTTTTACGCCATTTTACATGTTTCTCATCTTTTTACATCCTTTTTGTCCTTTTATGTCTTTTTCGTTGTTTTTCATCATGTTTCATATGTTTTCTTTGTTGTGTATTCAGTTGAAAATCAGCCAAAAATGATTTGTAAGTCATTGCTTTGTGTTCTTTCTGTTAATTCTGTGTAGGTGTTGAACAAACCGAGTCAGCTTGCTGCTCTGCTCCTGTGTGAAATTCCTGCGTGTGAAGCTTCTTTGTCGTTCAGCTCTTTGTTGACGAAGCGTCATGTCTGTTAAACAGGCTGTCATTGTCTTTATTGTCTTATCTCCAGGTGACTAACCTGGACTCTGGCCCGACGGCTGCAGCTGATTGGCTGTAACCAGGTTATCAGGCTCAGGGAAGCGGAACAGGATCTACCTGTTTTCCCGGCAGCTCAATTAACTGAACGCCTCCCCGGGACTCAGAGTGGAGCGCGGCCGGACGTCAGAGACATGCTCACAGTCAGAGTGGGTCGGTTCATTTTATTTCTTTTATTTTGACTGTGTGTTTCCTCAGTTCAGGCAGAATTCAGACAAACAGCTGCGTCTTCTGTCAGTGAGTAGAACATAAATAATGGTGAAGTGAGGAGCTGTGATTCACCTGGACAGGTGTGTTAGGAATGCAGATACTTCAGATTTCAGTTCAGACGTACTTGGTGACCTTTTCTTTAGATTTAAACTCTCAGTGCACATTCTGCTTTTCTTCTTCTGTTTAAACTGAAAACTATTTTGATGATCAGTTAATTATCTGAGGATTTTCTTCTCGGTCTCATACGACAGTAAACTTTGGGTTTAGTTGGATAAAACAAGTCACCTGATTCTGTGACTTTTCTTCGTAGGAATTGTTTTTCTTATTTTTGAAGTCTAAACACAGAACTTTTAAATCTATACAAAAAGTACTTTGACTTTACTGCAGTAAAAGTGAAAAAGTTCAGGTTCTGAAATGTCTAAAATAAAATGTCTAAGTATAAAAGTAAAAAAATTTTTTTTTACCGACTGTCTCTGTGCAAAGACAACTGAACCTCAACTTTTCTCCACCAGAGTGTCCGTCTCTGTCTGAGATTTTTACGTTGTTTTTTAATTTTGTTAAAACTTTTACGTTGTTTTCAGTGCTGTTACGTCTTTTTGTCTTGTTAAGTTTTTAATGTTATTTTTCGTCTTATCTTCTTAATGTTGCTTTTACATCGTTTTCATCCCGTTACATTTTTCGTCTTGTTACGTCTTAATATGTTATTTTTTGTTTTGTTGCAGCTTTTACGTTGTTTTTGTTTAGTTACGTCTTTCATGTCTTGATTGGTTGTTTTTGTCTGGTTACAGCTTTTATGTGGTTTTTCATCTCGGTGCATCTTTTTGTCTTGTTAAGTTTTCACGTTGTTTTTTGTCTTTTTCATGTTTCTACGTCTTGTACATCGTTGTTCTCCTAGTTCTGTCGTTTTGTTTCATGTCTTTTCGAGGGGGGTTGATCTCACTACATCTTTTTTTGTCTTGTTACGTCTTTTACTTTGTTTTTGTCTCACTTTGTCGTTTTTGTCTTTTTACATCATTTTCATTTCCGTCTCGTCCCGTCTGTCCTGTGTGATGTCCTCCGATGGATCCACCAGTGAATCGTCTTTTCTCGTGTTATTGTTCCGTCCTTTTAGGTTGAAATCAGGCTTTATGTTGGAAGGCGGCGCACAATGATGCAAAATAAATTTAGGTTCAAATGTTTGGAGGAAAAGTTGTCAGAAAAATAAAAAGATAAATAAGTCCAAAAAAATAGAAACCTAAAAACTCTACTTAAGTAAAGTAACAAAGTATATATGAATAAACAAGAGTAAAAGATAAATAAAGAAATATGGTAAATAAAATGTTCTTGCTTTAATGAAATGTGCAGGATATGACTACTAAATAAATAATGTTATATAAAAATAAATATTTACAAATAAAATAAATACAGACAAATATATTAAAATGCACAGTATTGCATTGTATATATGTATATATTTTAAAAATATATACAAACATAAACGCACCTGTATTCTGTTTGTACCTGAACAAACAGTGTGTGAGGTTTTAACGTGAGCAGAGCTGCTGAAACACCGACACTGACGCCTGTCTGTTGTTTTCATTCTTAAAACAGGAAAAATGGGAAGACGACAAAACTGGAGAGGAAGTAAGTTTTTCATTCTGAAAACTCAGTGTGTGTGTGTGTGTGTGTGTGTGTGTGTGTGTGTGTGTGTGTGTGTGTGTGTGTGTGTGTGTGTGTGTGTGTGTTTTATTATTACTGTTTACTTCCTCGTTGATTGTTGACTCACCGGTACAGATGGTTTTGTTAAGGAGTGGTTTTTCTGCTTCATTGAGTTTCTTCTGTCACACACTGAACTCCTTCACACAACTCAGACATCAAACATCAGACATCAAACACTAAACCTGCGTTTAGTTTGAGTCTTACTTTAGTCTGATTTGTTAAAAAAACTCCAGCGAGGAGTCGGAGCTGTGAGCAGGAGGGAACAGTGAGGAGGTGACACACACACACACACACACACACACACACACACACACACACACACACACACACACACACACACAGTGTGACTGACTGATCAAAAAAAAAAGAAAAAATATATATAACAATTTTAAAGTGAACATATTTGAAAGATGTAATCAAAAATGTAATCAAGTAGCTGGAATTTTAAATTTTTAAATTTTTTTTATTTACACATTTTTTCAAATAAAATCTTGGCTGATTATATTTACTTATTTTGGTAATCTGATTACATAATTCCGAATTGCATGTAATCCATTACTACCCAACCCTTTTCATGTAATTTGAATATTTAATAATCTGTTTGGTTTAAATCTGACAGTGGTGAGAGAATCTTTCAAATCTAAGTTCAGTTTCTAAGTTTAGTGACATAAACCAAAACTAAAACAGAATTTAATCAATGTGGAGATGCTAGAAAATTTAAATACAATAATAAATAAAAGTTTAAAAGAGGGAAAAAGCATCAACTTTAATCTGTATTCCTTAACAAATTGCTACATGGTTTGGAAGCTAACTTGAGCTAAATAGTTAACAAAACTTTACATTGTGTGCGAGCTGTTAGCTAATAAACTGCCAAATCATTAATCCTATATTATTTAATAGCTAGCTTAAAGGTTCATTAGCCTAGTTAGCCTACTCATGATGACTCAGCAGTTATTTTGCTCAGTCCAACTTGAAAATTCGCCTTTTTGATACAACAGAATGAAGTTTGATCTCAGTTTAAAGTAAAAACTAAACTGCAGTTTAAAGAGAGTTTTAAATTGAATATTTCTGAATTTACAGTCACTGCTTTAATCAGGAGATTTACAAATATCATTAATGAAATGTACTCAAAGTATTTATTAAACTTAATTAATTAATTAAAAAAAAATCCTGATGCATTAACATGTTATTGTTGTGACGTCAGTGGTTGGGATTTATTAGAACCAGTCTAACCAGTATCCTCTGTGTTTTACGCCTTGATTTGAATGACGAGTGTCATAACCCTTCATTACTTTATTCATTAACGTGACCTTTATTTGTGAAGGGCGGCTCAGTGGGATCTGTTAACTCTGTTCTTGAATGTGCGTCACGTCGAGAAGAAATGAAAGACACACATTCAACATTCAGACAAACTTTAAAATAACAAGACTGCAAACAATCAAACCAGCATGAAAGAAAGTCTGAACCCAAAGACACGATGAGATAAAAGTTTCACCTCACTCACATTAAACTGAACAACAGTTCAGACCACTCGTCGCAAAAACTACAATATTCATGTAACCAACGTCTTTATTTCACAGTGGATTCAAACACTCAACTACTGAGTCTGTTTCTGTTGTATTTATTATTTTGATTATTCTCTCATGTTTATATCTTTCTTGTTTATTTTTTTATATCATGTCGTTTACTGTTTATGTAATAACTTGCATTTCTTGCTACTGTTTTTATTTATTTACGATACATGTTTTCCTGTCGTTGGTTTAATAAAGGACTTTTTTAAATCTGGTGTTTTTTCAAAGTAATTTCTTAGTTTTGCAGTTCTTTAAAAACAGCTGCATCTATTAATCCACCTGTTTCCATTTTTTTAGTCTCATCACCCTTTAAAACAAAAAATGAACTCAGTGTTTTTCACTGTTAAATTGTTTTCAGAGGCATGAAGACTTTTTGACACTTTTTGCTAAAGAGAAACAAACACATCTGAAAAAGACGTGTTGTGTATCCAGTCATGAGTCTGTTGTACTCATGTCATCTTGTGTGTGTGTGTGTGTGTGTGTGTGTGTGTGTGTGTGTGTTTGTTTGTGTGTGTGTGTGTGTGTGTGTCCTGCAGGAGGTTTGCAGTGTGTGTTGGTGTTGGTGCCAGTCATCATCTTCATCATGTTCATCCTGCAGAAATACAGCAACACACTGGAAAACACAGGTACATTTTATACTTTACTTTCTGTAAGTGATGAGTTAGTTGTTAGTTAACATCTCTGATTGTTTACCTGTTGTTGTTTGTCCAGTTGAACTGCGTCGTGCTCTGGTCGAGGGTTTGATCATGCCCAGTCACACGTCCAAGACGCCCTCTAAACACTCAGGTTAGTGATCAAACCTGATCGGGATGATTATCGACACCGATCTGACGGGGGATTGATCGATGTTGTGCGTTTCCTCTTCAGCTGGATCGTGTAGTTCGGAGCAAAACTGTCCAGATGATCACTTCAGCTTCTACATCCAGAGTGGAGCCGCAAACGTCGTGGCTCCAAAGATCTGCCTCCAAAACAAGCTGTAGGTGTCATAACGTCACGTTATAACCAGATAAAACAGTATGTAGACACGTAACAAGACAAAAACAACGAACGAAACGTAACAAGATGAAAATGATGTAAAAGATACGACAAGAGAAAAACCACATTGTTTTTTTATCCAGACTGTTTGTTCCTTCTGTTTGTGTTGATGTCAGCTGATATTTACAGCAGATCAAACGTTTCCTCAGGGTTCTTGGATCAGTGCTGAACAACGCTGGAACTGGAATAAACATTGTTGTAATAAACGGTGAGTTTAGTAACAATGAACGTCTGTGTCTCTTGTGGTTGTGGTGCATTTAATGACCCTCACAGTAAATTCTCTTTCTTTAACAGGTAAAACAGGTGAAGTCCTAAAGACCAGCCACTTCGACATGTACAGCGGCGGTACGTAGCGACACGTGATTAATATAATTGAACGAACATGTGGTTAAAAGCATTTGAAAACTCAGTGTGTGTCTAATGTTCATGTTGCAGAAGTGAAACCTCTCATTGAATTCCTGAAGAGCATTGAGCACGGCTCCATCGTCCTGATCGCATCCTTTGATGAACCTTCATCAAAGTAAATTTCTTTCCTTTTACATCCACAGAAATGATCTCCAGACCCAGAGATACTGTTCGGTGTCATTCAGTTCCTGTTTATTTTTATATCTATTAACTGTCTGCGCTCACATTTTCAAAACAGGCTTGTTACTTTATTCTTAATGCAAGAAAAAAAAAACAACACAAAAAGGCACAAGAAGATAAAAATGACAAAACAATAATGAAAATAATGTGAAAACTGAAAAAAGACAAATGTGGCATAACAAGACAAAAACGTGATAACAAGATGAAAACAACATCACAGACGTAACCAGATGAAAATGGTATAGACCATGATGCATTGCTGTAGATTAAAGTAGCCAACATAAACATGAATGCAGCTGTAACATTAATGTGAAAACACGGACAGGGATGTTCTTGAACGTCACACGGCTCACGCTGACTCGTTTTTACAGGTTAGACGACGAGGCGAAGACGCTGATGGCTGAACTGGGCAGCTCTGCTGTCAGATCACTGGGATTCAGAGACAACTGGGTGTTTGTTGGTGGGAAAGGAGCAGCAGTGAAGAGCAACTTTGAGAAGGTAAAGACCACAAACCTCTTTAATCTTATTTTTATTCACTGTTTTTGAAGATTATTTAACAAACAACAGAACAACAGCAACATCAAAAAATAAATAATAATTATAATAATCAAAATAATCTTTCACATCCTGTTCCTTTAAAGGGACAGTCCACCCTAAAATAAAAAATATATGGACTGTTATTTCTCTCTAAATAGTTTTGGTGTGAGTTGCAGAGTTTTGGAGATATCAGCCACAGACTTTGCTGATTTATGGAATTTACGATGATAACGGCGGCAGATTTAAGACTGAAACTGGATTAATTGTTGGAACACGAGGTCATGATGTAAACAAAAGCAGATTCTCATTTCCAGCTGACGACGGTGGATTTTGTCAGATAAAAGAATGACTCACAAACAGATTTCATAAGTGTAGCTGGTTGATGTAAGCTAATGCTAATGCTAACTCGACTTGAGTCAGCTGAGAAGTTTGAATGTTTCCATCTGACACGTTTTTAAACAAGAGCCCTGTGAAAGTGTTTATGTAAAGTTAGCTAACAGCTGCGTACATCACAGACATATATACGTAGAAGTAGACTGATTGGACAGTTGTTGTTTGGAGGCGGGGCTTAGTGAGGGGTCAGTTAATGGATTAATCAATGCAGCTCTGCAGGGTCACATGTCTTCCAGCGGTGATCTGGTTTCCTGTTTATCTGATTTACTCACATCTCCTTTAGCTCATTGGCTAATCCTCTCAGAGTCCACGTTAATGAAGAACTGTGTTTGTCTGTTTTAGTACCTGAAGAACGACAAAGCCACGAACAAATATGACAACTGGCCCGAGCTCATCGACATACAAGGATGCATCCCCAAATACCTGGAGTGACCTGTGGCTCCATCCTAAAGGAATATTTCAACTTTTTAAAGCCGTCTGCAGGCGTATAAAGCAGGACGATGTGTTTGTGGGACTGAGTTTGTGAACCAGAGTTGTCGGGCAGCAAGAACACAGAGAAATCCACGTATTCTCTTCCTCAGGTGAAAGTTTGACGAAGCCTGAATCAGACTACAGAGTCAGTCAAAGTGTTCCTGTGGCTAAAAGGAGGGGAAAGACTGATGAACATTTCCCCAGAAAACGTTTATTTTTCTTGGTTTTAAATATTTTTTATTGGGATCTGAAGGACAGGTTGGGATCAGGATCATCTACCTTCGTTACAGAAGAACTCAGGGACTGTTGGGACAATCGAACTGGGGAACTCGTGCCCTCTTTAATGCCTCTATGGTTTGAGCACTAAGTGTCATTAATCAGTCCCTCCAGGATTTCATGTTTAGGCCTTTTTTGTGATTGTTGCGGGGTAAAATTCCTGATTTCACAGCAGCTTTTCTAAAAAAAATTGTAACATATGTTGTGATGTTTTTAGACTTTTTTGCCAATTAAATTGCAGGACTAAGAGAGAATTGCAAAAGAATGTTGTGATTTTTTTGTATAATTCATTAAAAATCAAAGGCAACTTGTTCCAGGGAGAACAAAACCGCCCTCTGTTCTGAGTGTTCTAACTAATCTGAAGAACCCTAAAAAATCTGGTCGATCGAAAAATAGGTTCACATTTGAAACAGATCCACATTTGAAAACAGGTGGAGCGCATCTGACGTACGTCTGTGTGCTCCACCTGTTTTCAAATGTTTGATGGTGAAAAACTAATCCTGTCATAATTTTGCCAATTAAAAATTAGGTCCAAACACATAAAAACAGGTGGAGCGAGCGGGCGGGTGGGCAGGCAGGCAATGGGTGGCGGGCGGCGGGCGGGCAGGCGGCGGGCGGGCGGGTGTACATCATGCACTCCACCGTGCAGTGTTTCCATGAATCAATTAGTTGTCCATAAAATGTCAGAAAATGTTAAAAATTGTTGATGAAAGTCAAAAATAGTGAATAACAGTCAGTTCAGTGAGACATACATGTGGACTGCTGTCATTGGTGGAACTCGCAGGAAGCTACGATGATTGGTCAAAGGTCACACAGAATTCACAGAGATTAGTTGAGTTTATGTGAATTGTTGCATCTGTTTGTTTGAACTGTTGCATTTTTCTGGAGGGACTTTTCTGCTTTAGATAAATTTCTTTGGGTTTCAGAAACCCCAAATTTCTATATTTCAAAAACCTACTCTCAGTGAGCTGTGAACCTGATTTGTTGTTTTTTGTTTGTTTTTTTTTTTTGCAGGTTTCAATAAGTTAATTTTGAGACTTTCAAAGACATTTATGAATGTAATTTAAGACTCATTCCACAACTATAATGAAAATAAATAAAGCAAAGGATATGAATGAACACTAGTAGTGATTATTGGTTCCATGTTGGTGTCATTTTGTTGTGTAATCAATACAGATATTTCTAAAAAAAATACACTTAAAAATGAGACTTAAGTTAATGCCACTTTATAACTAATGTCAACTTAATAAATAATCTAATTGATTTTTAAGACCAATCAAAATTACAGAGCATGCAGACATACGTCATGTGCTCACGTGTGCTCTCCACATGTCATTTTTCATCCATGAATCCTCTCACACTCTTGAAACATGTGAAAACAGGTGAAGCGCATGGATGTACGCCGTGCGCTCCGCTAAACCTGCTGGTTCTTTGGTCCATAAAATGTCTGAAATTAAAAAAAAAAAATGAATGAAATAATGAAAAATGACTCAAAATGATTAACTGACAATCAAAATAGTTGGCAATTAATTTAATAGTTGATTAATACTTACTTCTCATAACAACAACAACAATATAATAATAATAATAATAATATTAATAATAATAATAATAATTTGGTTGTCTTTCTGTTGAAATATATTCATATGTGAGGACTCCAACACATCCAGTCTGTTGACTGAACAAACATCACATCAGGCCAAGCTGGTTTAACAGGAACTGTGTCTTTAGATGTACAGAAGAGAAGTGTGTGTGTGTGTGTGTGTGTGTGTGTGTGTTGGGGGTTTCATACCTGATATTTTTGTCTGTTTTTGCTCACACCTTCATTTGTTTCTACTGCTGTGACTTCACCCGACACTGTTCACATCTGAAAGTGAAATTTGAAGGTTTTGTTGTAACTTGTTCAGAGATTAAAAGCTGGTTTTTGATCTGTACACGTGATCCTGACAGTATTCAGGTGTCTGATCACCTGCAGGCTCAGGAAGATTACTTTAAAAATACTAATTACCTTTTAAAAAATGTAATCAGCAACCTAATCCAAGTAAGATATTAAAGTAATGTAACTTGATTAATTTCTGCTACGTTTGGATTTTTTGAATTATTATTATTATTATTATTATTATTATTATTATTATTATTATTGTTATTATTGTTGTTAGCTTTTGGTCTGTACAGCTAAGTTGTTCAGTGTAGAACAACTGCTAATGTCAGCTAGACAGACAAACCACTAATATTAGCTCTCAGCAGCTCCATCAGTCTGTTGTGTGTCAACAAAAAATGTTCAGAAACCTGATCAGGTGTTTGTTGCCTGGTGCCACAGTTTCCTGGTTTGTACTACAGGAAAAAAAAAATAAGAACAAGAAAAAGAAAAGGGTTCCTTGTTTCCTCCCGAACATTTTTCTAGAAGGACCTCAAACCTCGTATCTGATTGGCTGTACCAACCGCCAATGAGTATAGAGAAAAAGGAAGAAGAACTCTGATTGGCTGTCTCACAGTGTCAAGTCTCCGGGATCAGAAGAGAAGGAGACGCTGATTGGCGGGAGAAGTAAATGAAGATTTAATGGCGGATCAGTCCTGAGTGTGTCACAGTGCGGTGTAACTGTTCTCTGTTTTATAAACTGAAGAATAAATGTGACGTCTGTGTTTTAGATTCTATAATGGCCACGTTAGTTCTGGATAACGGAGCCTACACGGCGAAGATCGGATACAGTCAGGAGAAAGTCAGGTGAGTGGAGTCGTGTTAGCATGGAAGCTAACATTACTGCTAATAACAAAAAAGCGTCTGTCCAGCTACAATATTTGACACGGATCCACCTGTAGTACTCTGTAATTTACACGACATTAACGTTACACGTTGTCCTCTGGCACTGCACCGTTTTGAATACGGAGAAAACCGAACTCAATTTAAAAAAGGTGGGTTTATTTTTTCCATTGTTTTTTTAGTAAACTACTCCACCATACTAAACATCACTGAAGACCAAATCTGAAGCTTCAAGGCTCAAACTGAAGTTCGGCAACGGAATGGAATCAATAAATGGCAAAATATAACTTAAGAACTTGAACAGGCCTATTTACACCGTATAGTTTTTAATTATTCTACTCCACCACATACCAGAGGCAAATATGTGTGTAAATCACAAGTTTCATCAAGATAAGATATAATATCTATTCTTTGGAAAACAATACAATATTTTCTTAGACATATAAGTCTGACACGTTACGATTTGATTCAGTTCAGTGGCCTGTGATTGATATCAGATAATATCATCTATCCATTTAAGACATTCAGTAACATTTATGTCAACTCGTAAAACGGTACTGAATTATGATTTGACAATTTTATGGAAAGAACGATAGAGAGAAAATTTAATTTCCCTCCAGGGATTAATAAAGTTATCATAGCATCCAAAGTATCTAACAATACATACAAAGACAAAATACACAAAATATACTCAACAAGTGCACAGGATGCACAAGGTACACCCAGTGACCATGTAAATAAATAAATAAGGTGCAGGTTTGCACTTAAGATTAGTGGACCAGAACAAACTGATTTGGTGTGTATTTGTCATTGAAGCGTTCTCACTGTGACCCTCCTTCTCTCTTTGTGCCTCAGCGTCATCCCAAACTGCCAGTTCCGCTCCAAGACGTCCAGATTAAAAACCTTCACAGCCAATCAGCTGGATGAGATCAAAGATCCTTCAGGTCTCTTTTACATCCTGCCCTTCCAGAAGGTGAGAGTGGAGCCACACGCAGATCACTGGTTCTTAACACTGTCATGGGTTCTTGCTCATGTTCTCTGTCCTGTTCTTTCTATTCAGGGCTATCTGGTCAACTGGGACGTCCAGAGGAAAGTGTGGGACCATCTGTTTGGAAAAGAGATGTTTAAGGTTTTTAGTTTGCTTCATTTCTGACCTTATTGTCTTTCCTCCACTGAGGCTTTCTGATCTGGTCACCTCCTCTGCTGTGTGTGCTCTGGGTCCAGGTGGAGTTTGCAGACACCAGCATCATCATCACTGAGCCCTACTTCAACTTCTCCTCCATTCAGGAGTCGATGAATGAGATCCTGTTCGAGGAGTACCAGTTCCAGTCAGCTCTGAGAATAAACGGTGAGTCAAACTGGACATTAGGACGTTCATGACTGCTGTGTTTTAGGAGTCATTGACTGCTCCCAAAAGTTAGTTGCAGGAGATTCCTCATACCTTTTTTCACCCAATAAGAACGATCAAATCTTGTCAAAAAGATCTTGAATACAATCAGTAAAGGGTTAACTTTATTGGGTAGGTGAAATTACAGAGTCCTCAGTTGGCTATTTACAAATGAAGTGCAATCTGATTGGACTGAATCACCATCGAGCTTGTCTGTCTTGTCTTGTCTGAGCTGGAGACAGTTTCAGCCGTGACCTTCTCATATGTGAAAACTGTCATGAATCGTCTGAGTATCACAGCAGCCGAGGACGTCATTTTGACCATTTTCAAATTTAGATGTGAACTGAAAAACACAATGCTGGTGACTGACTTTCCTAAAAGTGTCTGCATTTTCTTTCAAAATGTTTTTTATAATTTAAATTTAATTACACAAAAACAGCTGGACACAGCTGGAGACGCATCTTGGTTGCTTAGCAACGATCATCATCTCTGTCAATAAAACTTCACAAGTGGTCTTGATTTACAATTTCTCAACATTAAAACACAAATAATTAATTAATTGGACTCAATTAAAGATAAAGTAGGGGAGACCAGGGACGGTTGTAACACTTTTTGTCTCTGTACCTACAACTCACTGAATTTTAGTGTTTAAGTTCTAAAATGTTGAAATAAAGTACCTTTACTCATTACAAACAATGTTTCCAACTTCTTTTGGTTTTATTTTTTCTCCACAATCTGTTTATTAATATTTTCAAAATCAAGCAAATAAACAACAACAATACAACACTGTGCTGTGTTTTGTTCTCCAGCCGGTTCTCTCAGCGCTCATCACTACTTCCACACTAAACCCTCAGAGCTCTGCTGTCTGGTGGTCGACAGTGGGTTCTCCTTCACCCACATCGCCCCCTACTGTCGCAGCAGGAAAATGAAGGAGGGCATCCGCAGGTCAGAGAACTGCAGCAACAACATCACCACCCTGCATCAATATAAACAACAACAACATCACCACCATGCATCAATATAAACAACAACAACATCACCACCCTGCATCAATATAAACAACAACAACATCACCACCCTGCATCAATATAAACAACAACAACATCACTACCCTGCATCAATATAAACAACAACAACATCACCACCCTGCATCAATATAAACAACAACAACAACAACAAAATGACCCACTGGTTTTATTCTGCCTCACAGGATCAACGTAGGAGGGAAACTACTGACCAATCACCTGAAGGAGATCATTTCATACCGGTGAGCTCACCTCCGTTATCATGTTTGGTTTGACTCTTTGACAGACGTGTCAAAAGTCCACACAGTCTTTATTGCAGTAGAAGGACAGATACTTTATTTAAAGAAGTAGAAGTACTGATTCTATTTGTTTACTGCAGTAAAAGTTCAGGATCTGAAATGTCCCCAGAGTATAAAAGTAAAAAGTCGTCCTCTGAAGGACATTTCTACTGACTGAGCTCAGCTTTTCTCCGCCACAGAGTCTCTGTCTCTCTGTCTCACATTCTTACGGCTTGTTAAGTCATTTTCTCCTCTTTATGTCATTGTTGTCTTTTATGTTGTTTTTGTCTGTTAGGTTTTTAACAAAAAATTGTCTTTTTATGTCTGTTATGTCATTTTTGTCTTGGTTTGTCTTATGTTTTCATCTTGTTGTGTAGTTTTTTGTTTTCTCATGACTTTTATATAATTTATGTCTCGTCCCGTCTGTCCTGTGTGATATCCACCAGTCAGTCGTCTTTTCTATGTCTTATTGTTTCGTCCATTTACGTTGAAATCAGTCTTGATGTTTGAAGGCGGCGCACAATGATGCAAAATAACAATAATCAATAATTCACCTCAAAGTCATTAAAACTAAAGAAACGAGTCTGTTTAGAAAATTTGAGGAGTTCAGATGTTTGTGATCAGATGCAGAGAGGAAAAGTAACTAAAGTACAGAAACCTGAAACATCTATTTAAGTACAGTAACTACTTGTTCTTCATTTCTTGCCGCCTCTGTTCTGTAGGTCTCTGATAGAACTGAGGTTCTTTTCACAAAGATTTAATGAAATCATGTCTTCCTTCCAGCCAGCTGCACGTCATGGATGAAACTCATGTCATCAACCAGGTGAAAGAAGACGTCTGTTACGTCTCCCAGCAGTTTTACAAGGACATGGAGATCGCACAGTAAGACCAGACACACACACACACACACACACACACACACACACACACACACACACACACACACACACACCTCTGTTCTGTTCATTTATTGATCTTGAGATCGATCTGACTCCGTAATTATTGGACTGGAAAACATCAAGTCTCTGCTGCTAAAAACATAAGTTGTGATAAAGCCATTGTTCAAACCATCTTCATCCTGCGGGTCACTGACTGTTTGTGGAGAAGTGTTCTATCAGCTGTTCTGTGTGTTCTGTTGTCAGGATGAAGGGTGAGGAGAACTCTGTGATGAGAGATTATGTTCTTCCAGATTTTAGCTCCATCAAAAAAGGCTTCTGCAAGGTGAGAAAACTGTCCGTTTCATGTTCCAGTGTCACTGTGAGTCTTTATGTCTGCTGCCGTCCTCATCGTCTTCTGTCCACCAGCCGCGAGAGGAGATGGTCTTCAGCGGGAAGTACAAGACCGGAGAGCAGATCTTGAGGTTGGCTAACGAGCGCTTCGCCGTCCCTGAGATGCTCTTCCACCCAGCAGACATCGGCATCCAGGAGATGGGAATCCCTGAGGCCATCGTGGACTCCATCCAGTCTCTGCCAGAAGGTCAGAACACAGACTGCATTTTTCAGGTTTTAGTTAAATCCAACCAGAGACTCACTGCTTGTTGTCTTGTCACAAACTGCTTTTTTATTTCCCATCTGTCCACATGTTCATCAGTAAGTTTACAGTGAATATCACAAAAAGCTGACAGTGTTTTTCTGCCGTCAGAGATGCAGCCTCACTTCTACCAGAACATCGTCCTGACTGGAGGAAACACTTTGTTTCCAGGCTTTAGAGAGCGGCTGGAGGCGGAGCTGCGGTCTCTCGCCCCCGCCCACCTCCCCGTGTCAGTCCTGCAGCCTCCAAAGTAAGTTCAGCTGACGGTTACCACATTAATATGAAGCCCGCACAGCTTCTCCTTTCAGTCAGGGCTGTGAATCAGTACACAAAACCTTTAATTTATTGACTGAAGTGACCCAGAACCAAGTACTATCAAAACTTCTCCAGTCGTGCACCGAGTCCTTGTTGTGCTTAGAGCCAGAAAAAATGACTATTTGTATAGTTTTGGTCGCAGCCAATCACCACAAGTGTTCTTTGATTTAATGAGACGTGTGATTGGCTCATCACCGCTCGCCTTTATGTCGGCTTTGTGTATTTACACTGAAGCAAGTAGTGCCAGCATAAAACCACCCAAGTGTGTCCAGTCAGCCGGCATCATGGAATCAAAAGAGGTGTGACATAACACCACAGCACGCCAGTCAACAGGTGAATCTGTTCGTCTGCTCTTTTTTAAGCACACAGCTGCTCGCCTCATGGATTTATCACTTAATTCTGAGTTCTTGGATAAACAGACCATCACTGCTTCAGCAGTGAGGCAGAATAAATATTACCGCCTTGAACAGGCTGTAAGTCAGCAGCTCTCTGTCACTCTGAGTCACAGAGATAAAGATAAATCCCTTAATAACCAAAGTATGATGCATCCACCTGAACATCAAATCATCTTTATGGTGTTTTCTGTCTCCTCCTGCAGTCCCATCTGTTACTCGTGGGAAGGAGGGAAGCTGCTCGCTCACGATCCGGACTACGACGAGATCGTGGTGACACGGGAGGACTACGAGGAGAACGGACACTGTATTTGTGAAGAAAAGTTCGACATTTGATAGAAGTGAAACTCTGAGCTGCAGATTCTTCTGTGTCATCATGAACATGAAAAAAAAAGGAAAAAGTCTCGATCTGAGAGACCAAAGTGATGAAATCTGCCCCGACACAGGATCAACAGGAAGTCAAAGGACAAATGATTTTGTTTTCTACAGCTGTCATGTTAAATTTCAGTGTTTATACTTTTTATACGTGTGTGTGTGTGTGTGTGTGTGTGTGTGTGTGTGTGTGTGTGTGTGTGTGTGTGTGTGTGTGTGTGTGTGCGCGTGTGTGTGTGTGTGTGTGTGTGTGTGTGTGTGTGTGTGTGTGTTTTGTGGTCGTTCTTCTCACCTGTGTGAAGGTGTTGGAGGCTGCAGACACTGTCATATCAAGCATTTCCTTTAGTTCAGGGGTTTGCAACCATCATGATCAAAAAAATTTGACTAAAAAAAAATCTGTCTGGAGCCACAAAAAATGTATTTTCTTTTTTCCCTGAAGATTTAACCAGCTCATGGAGAAGAAGACGAGGAAAAAAAGACTTGGGTCATGATGCACATTTTACTTGACAGAATATTAAAGCTTTTTTTTATTTGATGTATAGGCTACATATTTTACAGTTGTAAAATATAAGAATAACTTTACACTGTAAAAAGAAAAGTTGAGACAAGTCAAAGCAGATTTTATGTGGCATTTTTCAGTGTTATATCTTACAAATATAAAGAACAGGCCTAAAAAATTAGTTGCCCGCAGGCTAGATACGACCGTTTTGAATTTTTCTGTGGCCTGTAAGAGTCTGCCTGCCAATCAGGCTGGCATGTGTGATATGATAAATAAATAAAACTAAGGTTCATATCTCTGAGCCACTTTGAGACATTTGAACCACAGTGTTGCCAGTGATTTTCCTGTGTGGCCAACTTGCTGCTGAAGTCATCTTAAACAGCTCTGACAGAGACGATGTAATCAATTATTTCCAGATCAGGGCCCCATTTCCCAGAGCCTTCGTAGTGCTACGTGCATCATAAGTTGTATTTTAAGGTCGGCCCAACTCTGGGAAACAGTCCGTAACCTTAAGGGAGACCTTACTGACTGTCAGTGCAGTTGTTGTTTATGCCGGGTTTTATATAATATAACAAATCAACTTATGTTCCAACTATTTCAATGATCTTTTTAGCAGTTTCATATCAGCATGAAAAAAGAAGGGTGAGCCCACGAAATATGAAAATGGTGAGCCATTTTTTACCACTCAGCGTTAGCATTCATTTTTCTCTTTCTTTTAATACATCTCAAATTTGAAGTCACAGAATATTTTATGTCCATTGACATAAATAAAGATGAACTCTTTAATTAGATTTTTTTTCATAATTTAAGTTTCCATCTCATAAATTTTTATTTTTTTTTTTTAAATCTTTTTAGTTTGACTTTTAAATCATATTATGATATCAATTTTTTTTATCTTGTGAGTTTGATTTTTAATTCAGTTATGACTTTTTCTTTTAATTTCTATTTTTTATTATCTGAAAATTATTACAATTGTTACTAATTTATTCCATGAATTCGACTTTTTATCAAATAATTTGATTATAATATATAATTTGATAATTTGTTTTTAAATGTGTTCCCTAAAACGATAACCCCAAACCCGCAAAAGATCTCGCGAGAGTGATCATTTCGATTGAAATCATGATTTTTCCTTAATCCTGGATATGTTTTCTTTCTTTCTCTAAACCAGAACAGATGTAAACCTCATTGCTGTCACATTATAAATTATATTTAATTTGTGCAACACAAAAGGGAAGAAACAACGCGCGTGAACCTCGCGAGAGTTTTGCAGCTCAAAGGTTCCCTTCCAGACGAGACTTTTAGAAGCCGCTCCTCGATTTAGTTGTGGCGGGAATCGAACAGAAATTCATCGAGGCTAGCTCAGTTAGCTTTAGCTCGGGTTAGTTTGTGTTGTAACCAGTTTCATTTATAAAATAACCGTAAAGCTAGAAATCACAAGAGAGTTCGTCGGGTTTAGAGAATGAACTAAAATTACGTCGTATCAGTTTGTTAGTGACATTTGTATAAAAGGTAGCTTGCGTCATTAGCAGCAAACATTAAGCTAATATTAGCAGTTAGCACAGCTTGGTAAAATTAGTTCCCATTAGTCCAGTTTTTTTTTGTTTGTTCAGTTTAGAAGTCAAAGACTTGGTTTTAAGAATGGCGACAGGAAGAAAACAGATGAAGAAAAAACACCCAGAGGAAAAAACAGATGAAAAAGTGTTCGATTTTACTGAAGAGGAGGAAAAGAAGGAGCAGAGCGGCTCAGAGGACGATCTGAGAGAAGGTCAGTGAGGCTAACTTTAGCTTTAGCTACTGTGTTAGCTTTGGACAGATAATAAAAAAGACAATAAATTATGAATGTTAATGACTGCTGCTGTTAAAAAATTAAACTGATAGTGGACAAGGTGGGCAAGAAAAGACCTGCAGCTAACTTTGAAGAGGAGGGGGCAACATGTCCTGTGGGGTAATTCATATCAATACTCATTTATTACAACTTCATGAAGTTTTATTGATACTGTTCTGTGGCTTGTGTGTGTGTGTGTGTGTCAGCTGAATCTGTGTTTGAAAGTGAGGTTTCTCTTTCCACACTTTCAGAAATGAGGTCCAGTCTATGTTGGAGAAATTTGGAGGTAAGCAGCTCTGTGCAGGTGTGTGTCTGTTTTTCTCCTTACTACATCATCAGGGCCCGATGCATAATAGGGATCAATTAATTGCAATATTTTTGAAAGTGCAGTATCCAAATCGCAGAACAAGAACCAAATTATAATTGTTTGTCAAAGGTAAAATGGATGAGAAAACAGCATTATAATGAGGTACTGTAGAACTGGCCCAAAAATTTTGTTCTCCAGATGAAAGATACAAACCCCAACAAATAAAACATCATCAATATTTTACAATATTTATTATATATTTATTTATTTAATATCATACAATATTTTTTTCTTTATAATAATAATAATTCTAACTTTATTTACATGGCAACCTCAAAAACAGAGTTTACAAAGTGCTTATAAAGCAAAAGAGCAGAGCAGCACAATGAGGCCAGACTGGGGCAAGAAAAAATTAAGCTAAAATTGTAAAAGTAAAATTAAAACATGAGCAAAAGACATTAAGAATAGTAAAAAAAAAAAAAAAAAAAGACAAAACAGTAAAAGAGAGAAGAACAGAAAAACTTGACAATAAGAATAAATGAAAATATTGGGATGCGAATGACATTACAGAACGACTGTTCAATATAAATCAATTAAAAGAAGTGAAACAGGACAACATCATGTAATGTGTTAATATAAATAAGTACAAATAAAAGGATAAGATTAAAATATATTACAAAGAGACGACCTTACATAAAAGCAAGTCTATAAAAGTGGGTTTTAAGAAGGGATTTAAAAGATGTTACTGATTCTGCAGCCTGATCTCCTCGGTCAGGTCATTCCAAAGTCGAGAGGCCCTGATGGGAAAAGCACAGTCAGTTTTGGCTAAGCCTCGACTTTGGAACAGCCAGGAGAGCCCCGCCCAGGGATCTAAGGCTGTGTAGTGGCTTATAAAGCATCAACTTTTCGACTGTGTAACTTGGGGCCAGACCCAGACGGGCTTTAAAAGTGATCAGTAAAATCTTAAAATCAATTCTAAAGCTCACATGAGCCAATGGAGGGAAGCCAGGACTGGAGTGATGTGATGTCATCTATTAAAACCAGTAAGAAGCCTCGCCTAGCCTTTAAGTAAAACTGAAAATTGTATTGCAAAAATGATCATTTCCAATAATTGTATCACAGTTAATTTAAATATTATCAAAACTGCAGTATTTCCAAGTACAATATCAAAACCGCAGAGCCTACTTTATTAAAGTAATATAATGAAAAATATAATATAGTGAAAATTTACATATTGTTTTGACACCTGCATTAAAAAAGTCTGTGACTGTATATTCAGCTCTGTTCTTTGATGTAATAGAAACACATGCAGTGTCATCTTATTTGTTTCCAGCTGATATCAGCAAGGTGATGCAGGCCAAGAAGAAACGTCTGGAGTGTCTGACAAAGAACTACATGAAGGGAAGTCAACAGAAACTGGAGCAGCTGTGGAACACCTATCACAGCCAGAGGTCTGACTTTATTCTTCAAGAAAACCACAAAACTCTGAGAAAACCTGATGAAAGTCTTGATATCTGCAGGAAATGATGTCACTGCAGCAGCTAAAAAGATAAGACGACAGCGTAATTCATCAGGCAATTAATACACTAGTGTGTATTAAATTAGAAAGTAAGAAATTATAGAAGTTACAGCTTTATAAGCTTAACTGAACATAGGGACAGAATTAATGATGATTTATTATAACTTTCATTATTATTTTGAGATAAAACTCTGACACGATAGCGTGTAAAGTAATTAAAATGAGCCCCATCATCAGCAGCTGCAATGCTGAAATGACAAACCCGTTAATACATCAATAATTAAAATCTTTTTTTTTTTTTTTTTAATAGACCATACTTTTATTTTTGTTACAAGTATATATAGATTGACATACTTTTGTACTTTTACTTAAGGCTACTGCAAAGAGTTGTTAATGTCTCCGTTTAACTCTGATGTCTCTATATGATTTTCATAAGCAGATTGTCTGTTTCTTTAAAGTTATTCTTAACATCTGTCACCAGCTCAGATTCTCATTAAATCACATCAAACTACTGCTTTTGTCCACAGGGCGGCAACAGTTAGCTAGTAGTACAGCTAGTATTAGGTTTAAGTAAGCTTTTGAATGCATGACTTTTACATGTAACAAAGTATTTCTACACTGCAGTATTTGTACTTTTATGGAAGGAAAAGACCTGAGTACTTCCATGAATATTTGAGTGTCTAACTTTGAAGTGTGTGTGTGTGTGTGTGTGTGTGTGTGTGTGTGTGTGTGTGTGTGTGTGTGTGTGTTTGCAGGAAGAAGATGACTCAGCAGTACTCCCTGCAGGTGACGTCTGCGCTGCAGCAGTGGGAGGCTGAAGCCCAGCGAGCTGAGGAGCAGGAGGAGAAACTCAACGTTTGTGCTTTTTCTCGCTCAGTTGATTAAATGGAGCCACAGGTTTGATTTGCTGTGACCTTCAGCTTTTCAGCTGCTTTACAGGAAAAAAATCCCCTCAGATCAAATTTAGGGTTCAATCACGTCTTGTAAAAACTCAACTTAATAAATGAGACACAGTGATGCAGCTGGAGGCCGTTTGTGTTGGAGGGAGGATTTGACCTGTGAGTTTTATACTCCTGTCCATATCAGTCAAAATATTTTTAATTATCTTTATCAGTGTTAAAGACACTGATGTTATCTTTGGTTGTAATACCATTGACTGTAGTGATTGAAATTGGAAAGATTTTATTGATACCAATGTTATCGTTCAGTCTGACTTTTCACCACGATTCCTTCCTGTTGCAGGGATGTAGTCACATGAGTTTCATCTCATTATTTTGCATTGTGCAACTGTCTGAAAAACATGCTGGCGTCATATACGTATATATATAATTTAATATTTTTCTCTCTTGCACCATTTATAAATATTAGTAGTAAACAGAACTCCCTCTGCACAGCCAGTCTCAAGGATCAGGTGCTCATCAACATAAACCACCACACACTGAACTGAGTTACTGTGGTTTTATTAAGGGTGAGTTCAGTTCAGTGTGTGGTGGTTCACGTTGATAAATGTTAGTAACTTCAAATGCTCAGAAACATCCCAAAACCAGTGAAATAGTTTGATTGTAAAAGTTACTTGGAACATCACAAGTGTACTGCAATATAATAATAAATGGAAATAAATAATGATAATAACAATGATGGAAATTATAACAGTAAAAGGTGAGGATTGAGGATTTGATCATATTTGTCATTATTCTGCTCTTTAAAGTTAAAGTGATCACATGCAGTGGAAGTTTCTGCCGTTTGTTTTGGTATGACCCAATATTTTGTGGTTCGCTCCACAAAGGCAGAATACAGCAACTTCCAAATAAAGTCGAAGGTCAGATCAGAGGTCAGATCTGCACTCTGGGAAGTTCCTGCCTGTTTCCTTTGTAGGACAGAATATTTATGATGTTCATAGTAACGAATTATGTTTTAATCAATTAGCACACAGTGAAATCCTGCTTAATCATCATCATCACTCAGTTCAGTTGAACATTGAATTAAAAAATGACATAAAGTTTCTAACTTAAATACAATAAATGCTTCAGAGGTTTCGCTGACAGATTGTATTTATTGATGAATCTGAATGATCGCTCGACACTGAGAGTGGCTCAGCTGTGTTTCTGGTCTCTGTAGAATCTGTTCAGGCAGCAGCAGAAGGTCCTGCAGCAGGCCCGAGTGGTGCAGA
This sequence comes from Lutjanus erythropterus, assembly GCF_056507025.1. Taxonomy (NCBI): domain Eukaryota; kingdom Metazoa; phylum Chordata; class Actinopteri; order Lutjaniformes; family Lutjanidae; genus Lutjanus; species Lutjanus erythropterus. The sequence continues at coordinate 39,547,911 of NC_139329.1, forward strand.
ACCAGAAGCTGAAGACCGTCAGAGAACTGTACGAGCAGTTTGTCAAGGTGATGATGTGTGAAAGAAATGACTGACGTGTTAACTGGGACTGCGGTGTAATTCATGTCGGGTTTGATGATGTAAAGTTCAACATCAGCAATAAAACAAGTGACTGCTGAAGATGATTAGTCGTTAAATACAGACTGTTTGGCAGAACTTCAGTCAACTTCAACTCACTTCACTGTCTTTCCTCCAGAACATGGAGGACATGGAGAAGACCCATGATGCTTTCCTGCAGGGGGCGCAACAAGAGCTGCGGAAGGAGATGGCCACTCTGCAGAAGAAGATTCTCATGGACACGGTGAGTGCAGAGAGTAGAGTCATGGTTTATTATAAATTATATGGAATAAAATAAGGGTTTATTGTCTAATGTTTCAATTTTCATTTATCATTTGGTGTCGATCGACTGATTCTTGCATTTCCCAGTTGTAAAAATGTGTAAATCAAAAAATGTTTGGGTTGACACGCTTCCTGACGTCACAGTGTGTTTGTTTGAGGTGCTGTTTGGACATGAGGAAACAAAAATCACACACAAAAACGAACAATTTAAAACAGGGAATGTGAGAAAGAAGAAGAAATATAGAACAATATAAACAGTAACAGAGTCAACAGAAGAGTTTTCATCAGTTCATATGAGAATGTTGCTGCTGCACCTGAGCGCTGCTCTGTCTGTGCTCTTCATTCTTTATGAACTTCACTCAGTGTTATTTTGTCAGAAATATGATTTATTTTATTTACATTTCAGATTTGTTTCAAGTGAGATATTATTGAGTTTAGAGACTTTGCTGTTGTAAACATTACTGATACTGGAAACATTTATATTCAAAATGTTCAATTCTAATCCTCTTGTGAGTGTATTCTGTCTGAAAATTCTTTTTGTTTTAAAATTAGTTATTTATCAATGACAACGAACCTAAAAATGCTGTTTTTTAAGGTGGCAACAGAATCCAAAATACAGCTGAGCCTCTTCCACGCAACATGAATTCTACTAAATTTAAGTACTTAGTAAATAATTGTTTCCTAGGACTGATTTTCAGTTATATATTTAATACTTTTGCCAGTATGGTTGTGAAGTTGGCATTAAATTTCATTCTAGGTGGTTTTAAAAAGTCTAACATATAACTTAGAGGTACCCAGAAAATATTGTAATAGAAAAATAAAGAAAAAAAAATACAGAAAAGTGTGTTTATATATCGTGTTGAACAGGATATGATGTCAGCAGAATAGGTTTTGACGTCACATCCTCTTGTGGCCCACATTCACGTTGATATTTGTTTCCACAGCAACAGCAGGAGATGGCGACGGTCCGTAAATCACTGCAGTCCATGCTGTTCTAACCTGCTGTTACCACGGCAACAGGGAGCCAAAGGATGCGTTCTGAAAGTTGGGTTTACCACGTGATTATTCCTGTTGTCACAGTTTCCACGGTGACGATGTTCTCTGTTCTGTTACAGTAACACTTTGTGATTTCAGCCACTTTTTTACTTGTAATAAAAATATGAATTATACTCTTGTTTCATGTTTGTCCACCAGAGAGAAAAGAAAATGACTTTGTGTCATGAAACGATGGAACAAAAAAACTCTCTCAGATTTCAGAGTTACATTACAAACAAACATCTCTGCTATAAATGTTTAGTGTGGATTCATTTGTAGACAAAGAGCTGATTTCAAACTGAAATCATCTCGACCCTCTGTGAGAGTAAAAATACAAAAGTAAATTATTCTTTTTGTACGGAACAGTTTGGTGCACAATCTTTTCATTTTAAAGTCTCCGGTCAAACTGCTAAGAATTCAGTTTAATAGTAAATAAAAAGTGTGTTTTTACACTGTTACAGTTGCTTTTTTAAGGATGTAGATTTTTGTGTCTTTCACTGATTCTGCAAAATGTCTTAAATATGAAATTGAGAGGTTATTAATTGAATAGTTGCAACTTCAGTCTCGCTTTTAAATTGATAATTGTAAATAAATTGTATTGATGCTGTAACAACTACAAAATTAAACTGACATTAAATGAATATCCACTAATGCAAACTGCCTGGACTTATTGTGAGTATTGACATGAAAATAGATGTTAAATTGTGTTCAGTAATGGACTGGTCTTTATAAAGAAGTGATAAAGAATTGAGTTCAGTTCTTATAAAAAAAAAAAAAAGTTTCTTCGAGCTGAAACAGTTTGTAGTTCTTCATTCTTGTACATTTCCACCCCTCAGTGGTCCCACTGTTCATTACCTGAACTGTACTGCATACATTCATGATACATAGAAGAATTAAAGCTCTGATTATTTCTGACATACATTTACTTTTGAATTTGTTCCTTTATCTCTTTGGGTTAATGTAAGTAATGAGACACCCTTTCGTTTTACTGTATTGTATTACTGTACTGTATTATTATTAGTAGTAGCAGTAGTATAAATTTGAAGTTTTCGTATTAAGTGAATTTTCCCATATTAAAAACAAAACTAAAAATGAAACTTAAAAAACGCAAACAGAAATCCCCAGATTTCTGACAGAACTATTAGACAAACGTAAGCAGGAGTTTTCGGTACTTTTTGGTGTGACACCGGAAGTTGTTGCTCTTATTTTGAAGTGCATTTCCTGTTGTGACTCCGGCGGCATCTCGAACAGCCGTTAACAAACCGAAAAAGGACCAAGTTACAACGTTTGAACGGTAAAGTCAACATCTAGTTGTTTGTAAGATTGTTCGTAGCGGAATCAGTAAAGTTTAATAGAATTTTGAATAGATTTAAGTTTCCCTTTCGTCTCTCTGCGGCTACTTTAGCTGTTAGCTCTCCAAGCTAACTGCTAATGTAACTGAGTTTCCTGCCACAGCGTTTGTAACAAAGCTGATTGTGTTTTTCTTGTTTAAATAGTTTTCTTTGTGTTTGTCCTCTTATTAGTTTGATGTGTGTAACGGTCACTTAAATAATCCGAGTTTCGTCCTTCATCAGTCTCCTGAGCTCAGCGACATGATCTCTTATTCATTCTTTCTCAGGCGAATGTTGCGAAAAAATCAGTGTAAAACATTTTCTAGTAGGAATAATAACTTTGGATTCAGAACAGCTAGAGTAAAGTGACAGTAGGTACAAAGTTAATAAATATAAAGAATCTCCGTCGTACAAAATAATTAAATAAATAGAAAATTTATTTCTTTTCACTGCCAGACCTTTTAAAAAACACAAATCATGTAACCTATATTTTGAGACAATCCAAATGGTAGCAGAGCCATTTCTAAAATGTAACTACATGAAACAAAAGTGTTGTGTCTTTATCAAACCACCAGAGAATGTGGCACAATGTGGCCATTTTCTGTGTTCTCTGATGTGTATCACCCTAATAGTAGCAAAGAAGAAGAATAATTCTTAATGTATTTAAGGCCTGACTGATTTAGCTTTTTAGAGCCAATAATGGAAAAAAATCTGAGCAATTTAAGTCATAAATGAAGTGATTCCTCAAACGTGGTTCTCAACAGGGATATGAAACAGATCAGTCAGTCTCAGTAAACAGATACACCGACGCCTCCTCATGTTGTGAAGACAAAACTAAAGACAGAATAGCTTTATTTTTATTTCAGGTAAGTAAAATGTTTTTCATACCTAGTTTTTAGTTTAGTTTGTTAACTATAAAAACTTTGTTTCACTCCTGTATTCCTTCTTCTTAGAACCAGAGCTGCAACTAAAGATTATTTTCATTGTCTATAAATCTGTTGATGATTTTATTGATTAATCAATTAGTTGTTTGGTGACATTAGTAAACTTTCACAGCTATTTTTAGGAATAATAAATAAACATCAATACATTAAAAAACATCAATTGAGAAAGTGATTTGAGAAAGTAAAAGTGAAAGTAATTCCCACTCAGATCAAACATATAAATACTAAAACTAAAAAATAACAATTTTGTGTCAGAACTTTGTGTCTGTCTGGATCTAAATTCATGCTTAAACCAAAGTTAGTGAAGGTTCCTGAGTTCTGTTTACATGAATCAATGTGATATTTGTTAACCCATAAATATGAAACTGATCATGTCACATATGTACAATCCAGCTGTGTAACGTGTCGGGACGTGTATCATGTTCTCAGGTCAAACTGTCCACAGCGTCTGGGTGATATGACTGTGGATCAGAGGTGGTGTCAGACTCGGTGACCAGCTGTGTGATGGAGCTGCAGGAGGCCATGGACGAGCCGTTTGTGGACAGTCCCTGTTCGTCTGAGCCAGAGAGTCCCGGAGGTCTGAACCGAGGCTGCCTCCTCGACCCGGCTGACGTCCTCTACCACGATCTGTCCATCATCGTCCCAGAAACACCCAGGTAACACTGACCCAACTGTACTCAACTACACCTGTTCAGTTATTATTATATGTTTATATAGGGAGCACTGAGGTACATGACAATAATATATATATCTACTGTAATAAAGATGTTGAAATTGTTGCTGCTCTGACAGCAGTACAGCTGCAGTTTCCTCCTTTTGAAACTTCTGTTTCAGTAAATTAATGCTGAATGTTTTCTGAATGACAAAGTGTTTGTTTATGAGTTGTAATAAATCATTAATAATATTTTAGAAGGATTAGATGTTTGTAACAGTTAAATTAATCAAAATCTTAATGGAGTTTGGCAGCAGTGAGACAGTATTTTCAGAGCAGGTGGCTTTTGTTTTGATGATAACAGGCTGTTATAAACAGCTGATCAGCTGACGGTGGAGGACTCGTCCTCACTTGTTGTTGTCAGATTCTAAAGCTGTACTTGTCTTGGACGTCCGTCCGTGTGCTTCACCTGTTCTCACATGTTTGGACCTACTATTTTTTTAACTGACAAGATAGTGACAGGATTAATTCATCGATTAATTGAGAAAATCTTTCAGAAAACATTTACACATCCAGCACTTCTCACTTTTTTTCCTCCAAGCCAAAGGAACTGCTACTAATTGATAATATCTAAATATAGGTGTTGATCAGCGTTTCCCAAAGTCCAGGATGACGTCCTAAAATGTCTTGTTTTGTCCACAAATCAAAAATATTCAGTTTACTGTCAGAGAGGAGGAAAAAACAGAAATATTCACATTTAAGAAGCTGAAATCAGAGTTTTGCAGAGCATGTGTGTAAATCTGAGACAAAACCAGATATTTTTTCTCTGGATGGTCGATCGGTGGATCCTTAAATATTGAGGCTCAGAAATCCTCAGTAAGCTGTTGATGAAAGTCTGGTTCTTTGTTTCAGCCCACAGCTCGGCAAACGCAGGAGACGTGGTCGCATCACAGAGGAACACTTCAGTCCTGTAAGTTCCCACGCTGTCACACACAGTTCTCACCGCCGTCAGCTGCGTGTGTGCGTCGTGATGCTGACCGCCGTGTTTCTTTGCCCTCAGGTGGCTGTCGGCGCGTCTCCAGGACAACCAGAACGTTCCACCAGAAACCAACAAAGTTTTTCACACAAATCCAAACGGCGGCGGCTGGCGGCAGCGATGGGAGAGCAGAATGTTGGCTTTGTTCCAGCTTCATCCTTGACAGCTTTCCCTCTGAGCAGCTGGCTGGATCCATCCTCTTCATCCTCGTCCTCCTCCTCGTCCTCTTCCTCCTCTTCCTCCTCCTCTTCCTCCTCCTCCTCCCTCTCCTCCCTCACACCAGTATCAGAGGAGGAAGTGGAAGCTTCTCCCGAGACGAGCACCGCAGCAGAAGCCAGTCCTGCTTATTTTGAGCGGAGGAGGAGGAGGCAAAGTCCAACGACGTCAGTGACGGTGTCAGCGTCGCCATCGCCGCCACGCACCTCTGACTCTCTGTCCTTCCTGACCGCAGAGGAGAGGAGGTGGCTGAATGAGGAGCAAGGACTCACCTCAAGAGGTGAGGGCATAAAGATTGGTTTTAAAGATAAAATTAATAAATGAAAAACTTATAATACTAACAAAATATAAGAAAATGTTTGAATTGTGGCTGAATGATTTGATTTTGGAAAAGGTGCTTCAGTGCACTGAGTTCCAGTTGTGCGCTCACACCTGGTTAGTTTGACTTCTCTGGTTCTGATGGGTGATTTGTTCCACAGCGGCGCCGGAGCAGATCGTCATCAGTGACGACGAGGAGGCTGTGGTTCGCTCGGCGCAAATGGAGGAAGATGAGGCAATGGCTCGAAGCCTGCAGGTAAGATCCTTCACCTGTGAGACAAACAACTCACCTGTCACTATAATCAATTATCAAAACAGTTGCCAATTACTTCAAAAATCAATTAATGGTCGCAGCTCTACACTGTGAAGATGTTCATGATGCTGTTTGTTCACTCAGGCCCAGTTTGACCAGGAGGAGGCTCACAGCAGACACCATCCTCATCCTCATCCTCATCATCATCATCATCATCATCATCCTCCTCCTCATCAGCAGGACCATCACACGGTGAGACAGACGCTCACTTCCTCCTCACTTTCAAAATAAAACTGTGCTTGTCAACAAATCCCACTTGATGAACCAATATATATATATATATATATATATATATATATATATATATATATATATATATATATATATATATATATATATGTATATATATATATATATATATATATATATATACATATATATTTATTTATTTATTTATTTATTTTTCTATCTTAATTTAAGATTTCAGTGACCAAAAAAAAAAATCACACGTTTTCTTGAAACAGAATGTTTTGGTTTCTTAATTGAGCCGACTTTAAGAATCTAGACCTTAAACTGACATTAATAATTTAAAAAAAAAGAAGCTTATAATAAGAGACAGTTTCTTCAAAAAGCGTGACAAACACAAGTGACTAAGTTTCTTAAATTTGGAAGATGTAGAAATGGTCTTAATCTTAAAATAAGAAAAACAGTCTTGTTCCTCTGCTGGGATGAAAACCATTGTTGTTTGATGTTATTGGTTAAATATAGATCAATATTAGCTGTAATATCTTCTTAAGATAAAGTTAGATGTTTTTTCTTCTCTTACTCTTAAAATAAGAAAATCAAGATTATAATGAACAACTTTAGATGTATTTTCTTTAAAATGAGATGAACTTTTCTGAAGCAAAACTTGCTCAACAACATTATTTTTCTTTTCAGACACAAAAAACTTTCATTTCCGTGAGACGAGGCTTTTTTTCATTTTTCAAATTCCTTTTTCTGCAGTGAACACATTTGTCTAAAACAATAATCTAGAAACATCTGTTCTGATATCAGATTTGATGTGAACAGGTTGTATTTGAAGAAGCGTGTGCAGAGTGTTGACTCCTGTGTGATGTGTTGGTTCTCCGCAGTACTTCTCCTACATGGAACCCAGCTGGATGCCTCAGTGGCTGGCTGCTGTCTCTCCTCTGGTCTCCTTTGAAGACGGTGAGATGATGAACACACAGTATCGCAGCGTTTTATTTTAATCGTATTCATTCTGAGAGACCGTCCGTTTTCAGCTCGGCCAATCAAACGCAGGCTGTTTCTACGTTTCTACGATGATAAAACGTTTCTGTAGATGGAGTCTGGTGTCTTTGAGCCATAAACAAAAAGGATTTTAGTTTAGTTTATTACTGTGATAATCCAGACGATGACGCTCTGGAATATTTGATGAACTTTATTATTCTTTATTATGCAAAAGTTTTTATTTTGAAACAGAAGTTTTGCAGATCACCACCTCAGGTTGCACCTTCTTTTACAGAACTGAACCCTCTGATTAAAATCAATCAAACTAAATGTTTTTATGTATTAATTTTATATTTTTCTTTATTATGTCCATGTTTTATACATATATTCATCCAGAGGTGTGGAGTTTGTCAGAACCTCACCGCCAACAAATCAAGAATTAAATGGCTCTTACTGTTTGCACAGATCTGACTGGTCAACGCAGGAGACGAGGGCGGGGCAGAAGGAGGAACGCCCTGCCCGAGTTTTCAGAAGACCTTCAGGGAAACGACTATGAGGTGAGGAAGAGGAGGAGGCGGTTCTTCATGATCACTAATCTCAGTATGACTTTTTTACCAAATCATGAAGCCCTAAAATTAATCAGCAATGAAAATAATTGTTGGCTGCTGCCGAAACACAGACAGTAAATACCAGACAGCAACATGCTGTGACCTCAGAGCAGGTCGGAACAAACAAACAAACAAACAAACAAACAAACACTGCTGACTAACTGCTGCCTCGTCTTTTCAGGCTCTGCTGGAGTTTGAGGAGCGTCAAGGTGCCGTCATGTCCAAAAAGTTGAGTCGGAGGGAGATCCAGAGGTTTCCCACCAAAACCTTCCAGTCTGCCACCAGCGCTGGAAACACTCAGTGAGTCCAACAGCTGAACCAGAACCAGAACCAGAACCAGGACCTGGACCTCAGTGTTTACTGTCGGTGATGTGAGGTTCTAAAGTGATTTGATGATGATCTGATTTGATTGACAGGTGTCAGATCTGTTTCTGTGACTACACTGATGGAGAGAAGCTGAGGATGCTGCCCTGTTTCCATGACTACCACGTCCAGTGTATCGACAGATGGTTAAAGGTAACACGCGCACGCACACACGCGCGCACACACACACACACACACACACACACACACAGTCGTTCTGGGCTTTAATAAGAAAAACGTGTTTTAGCTGCAGGAGAATAAATTAAAGAGTACTTTTGTTTGTCTGGATTAATAATCTGAAAAAAGATTCATGTTCATAATGCAGGGAAATATGAACAATATGGATATTATATTAGAATTTTGGTTAAATTGTGATGTGGAATAAGTTCTGTCTTAACTGTTATTTGTCTTTATGTCCACATTACTGATGATTATTTATCTATTATTTATTTAAAAATCTCATTGTGTTAATTAGGAATGTTAATGATAAATAGCTGGAAAAAAATGTAAACAGTTTAAATGTATTAATCAATCATTAATCAATAGTCGACAAACAGCAGGAACTACACCTAATTTGACATGATTTGTCTGAGCAGGTCATTTATTTATTAATTAACTTATTAATTATTACTGATTGATTGGTTGTTAGCACTGGTCAAAGACAGTGAACAAAATCAGTGTTAATATTTCATAACAGAACCAACAGTCAAACCTGCAATATTTATATCGAGAGATTTGGTCAAAAGTTTTGCCCAGTGATAATAAAACAAACTTAATTTTAGGGGTGCAACTATCAGTTATTTTTATTATTGATTATTTCCTCAATTAATTGATCTGACTGAGGAAGATGCTGTCCTCAGACATCAGAAAACCCCCCCAGAAAATATTCACTTTGAATCGATTAATTAATTCTGTCACAGTCTTGTTGATTGAAAAATAGTTCCAAACGTGAGAAGAGGTGGAGCTCCGCCTCTTCTCACATGTTTGGAACTATTTTTCAACTACTGATCAATCTGGTAATAATTTTTCCACTAATCCATAAAATGTCAATCAAAATCCACCATTAATTGACCAATCAGAATGGAGTATTTAAGAAAGAACTAATCATTAACCTGATGGCGACTGTGGTTCCACCTGACAGGAGAACACCACCTGTCCGATCTGCAGAGCTAACCTGGCTGACGGAGACTCCCTCGCCCCCCACCACCTCTGACCTCTGACCTCCTCCACAGACGAGCGTGCGACACTGAAGGACGACGCCTCACCTCACAGCTCGTCTTTCTTTTTTTTTATTAAATATTTTTATTTAATTGTTTTGTGAACGGACTCTTCAGGAATTAAACCTTTAAGCTGCTGCAGTTTGTCTTGTTTCGTCTTGAGGACGTCGTTCCAGTCTGATGTTAGCGAGACTTAAATAAAGATGTTTTTTTTTCCCCTCTTTATGTTTGTCTCATGTTGTCAACAGGATGGACGGATCCTCGGTGGACATTAGGGGCGTCACAGTCTCTCTCACTCCTCGTAGTAGCGTTTCTTCATGGCTCTGTACTTCCTCAGGTAGTAAAGCGCCTCCAGCTCTCTGGCCACGTACTCGCCCCGAGCGATCATCTCCTTGATCCGCTCCGGGTCCCGCACGTCTTTGTTTTTAGCAAACGCCGCCCTCAGACGGTCCCTGAAGTAGTCGGAGCCTTTAGGATACTCCCGCCCGAGGTAAAGGAGCTGCGGAGTCACACACAGGGAGGAGAACCGTTAGCTGCTGTTCCACACGTTCTGTTAGGGCTGACAGTCACGCTCACAGAGGTTTAATAACATTAATAATAATCAGTCAATCGATGATCAATTAATCAGTTGCTGTGGTTCTACCCAGAACTATTTGTCCTCTGAAGAACCCTTTTTGGATGAAAGGGCCTGTCAAGTGTTCTTTGTAAGACTAAGGGTTTCATGAAGAACCCTTATCATCCAAAGAACCTTTTTAGAAGAAAAAGTTCTTCAAGGATTGTTGAAATTCTTGAAGAACTCTTTCAACCAACGGTTCTTTGTACCATAATACAAAATGGTTCTCGGTAGAACCCCTTGAATGTCGTCTAGATAGAACCCTTGGAATATAAAAAGGTTCTTGGTAGAACCCCATTGGTGTGTTCAAGATAAAATCCTTGGAATATAAGAATGTTCTCTGTAGAACATCCTAAATGTGTTCCAGATAAAACCCTTGAATTAGGTTCTCAGTAGAACCCCCTGGTTTGATTCTTGTTAGCACCCTTAGAAAGGTAGAGAAGGTTCTGGATAGAACCTCTAGAAAGGGTTCTAGATGGAACCACTGCACTATAAAGGGTTCTCTGTAGAACCTCACACAGGGGGTTCTAGTTGAAACCTTTCAGGTATGGTTCTTGAAATCATGAGATAAAAAGCCTGAATTATGAGGTAACTTTTCATAGAACCATGTTTGAGAACTGGAGTTCTGGACTGTATCATAATGTCTGACTTCAAACAGATGAACTGTCACTGTCTACAAACCAACCAAACTCCACTGACAGAATCGTTCATTTTACGTCACAGAACACAGAGTTGTTGATCTGCTGATGCCTCCAGCTGTTGGTTTGTTTGTGTTGTTGTGTGACTTCAGTGAATCCAAACAACCTTTTTTTAAAACACCGAAGTCACAGAATAACACAAAAACACTAAAAGATGGAGGCAACAGTCGACCAACAACTCTGTGTTCTGTGAGAGAAAATTACTGATTTTATCAATGGAGTTTGGTTGGTTTGCAGAGAATGATATTTGGCTTCTTTAACTGTGGTTTCCTGTCAGAAAAGTCATACAGCCACACTTCAAATAACTGAACTGTCCCTTTAAGATCCCTGAGAAATAAAACTAACAAACCAGGATTAAAGGACGGACTCACATTTTTATAGAGTCGGACGACTTCAGCCCGCAGAGGGTTCGCCATCGTCCCAGAGAGACGCTCAGAGCTGCAGAAAACAAACTGACATCAACACTCAGAGATTTTCTGATCTATTCATCTGAAAACAAGAACTTTCAACAAGACATTTTTCATGAGAAAAAAAAATCAATGAAATAAAAAGTCTTAACTGTTAGATTAAAAAAAGATAAACCTATGCGATAAAAAGTTGCAATTTTGAGAAAAAAGGTGGAATTATGAGATTAAAAGAAAGTTGAGATAAAAGGTCAATGTGAAGATAAAAAACAACTTAAAATATTAGATAAAAGTCATAATTATGAGTTAAAAAGTAGTCATTTTAAGATTAAAAGTCATAATTATAAGCTAAGTCATAATTGTGAGAATATGAAAAAATCAATTATCTGTTGCAAGTGATAAACTCTGAATCCAAGGACAAAACCTACAAAATCATTTTCATCTGGAATAGTAAGAAAAAACAAAGTGATAAAATCTTTGTTCATTTATATAATAATAATAATAATAATAATGATAGGTCATCTGATCAGTATCGGTAATGAGAAGCAGGGATCATTAATTATTGGCACCAGCTGAAAAAAATCCTCCTGAGAAATTTTTCTTCTTCTTCACTGAGATTTACAGACCAGAAGCATTTTAAAGGGACAGTTCACCTCCAAAATCAAACATAAATATATATATTTCTCCTCTGGACCGTTGCGCTATTTATCCATCCACCCATCAGTTTTTTTATCCTTTTATTTTCATTGTATTGAAGAGAAGTCAGACATCTCTACAGCTGATAAACTCTGCATCTCACACCAAAACTATCTAAACAGATAAATAACTGTCCCTTTAAACTGATGCAGTGGAGGCTGAGGTGACAGAGACTATTCACTTTTTAAACTGCACAAAAATAAAATTCCTATAAAAACAAACGTCAGGAACCTCTCTGAGCTTTAGCGATCCTGTGTAAGAAAGGTCGTGTCCGGTGACCACAGAAACTCTCGCGAGATTTGTACGCCTTGTTTCTTCCTTGTGCTGGTTATACAAGCCAATTGTTTTTTTTGTTTTTTTTTTAATTTACATTAATGTTATCGTGGTTGAGATGTGGGAAGGTTCAGGCACAGAAAACAGGTCAGAGAAAGATCAGAGTTTGTTATTAAAATCGTCGCTCTCGCGAGACCTGTCGCAGGTTTGGGGTTACCATGTAACCAGTAACCAGTAACCCTGAGCTTTAAAAAAAAATCTGACAAACGTCGATATGCTAGCAAGACACCAGCTGGTAACGTCTAACTTTGTTAGTCGACGATGAAACAAGAATAAATGACACACCTGAGTTCCAGGTGATAAATATAGTCAGTGTGTATTCTCACCTGTGTGTGTCGTAATGACGTCCAGCTGCTTGAACTTTCTCCGGAGGATCAAAGTTCGCTCGGTTAGCTAACTCCGTCACATTAGCTGAGTTCAAGCTTTCTAAAAACTGATAAACGTCGTTTTCTGTCCGTCACTTGGTACAAAACTCGACACTGGGCTCAGCGGGAGTTTTACAAAGACTTACGTTATTAATGTGCTTTTATATTTAAACTTTTTTAGTGAGAAGCGTCGATGTTAATCAGTACAGAGCAGTAAACAGCCAAAGAGCAGCAACACGCGCAGAGATATTAATCCACCCAGACACAAAACAAACAGGGCCGCGCAAGCGTGAGCGCATGCGCACACCTGCTGTAGGGCGTAAACGCGGAAGTAAACGTTCAGATTGATTCGACAATCTGAACGTTTACTTCCTGTTTGTGTTTTAATCCTCTGTGGTTCGAGATAACTGGAGGCGTATTTCCACCAGTGACAGAAAAACAACATACCCATAGTAAATCATGATTATGAGATTTAAAAAAGAATTGATTATGGGATTAAAAGTCATAATTATGAGATCAAACTCCCATGTGTCATGGTAAATGCAAAGGTTTCCACAGTCGACACACTCTGAACTTTGTGTTTATTTGCTCTCGCTGTGTCATGAACGTTCACATTTGATCAAGTTGTGTTTTGTGAAAACTGGAGCAAAAAGCAGGAACTCAGGCACTTCAGATAGTTTACCTATGAACTATAGAAAAATGGGGGTAGAACCTGACAAACGTTCATGTCTACCTGCTGAATGTTCGCTTTTAAGTTCATTTGTTACTTTTATATTTTCGTTTAGCATGTTTGAAATAAAATCTAAATTCCTGAAAATTAGCCTGACAAATATATTTGACGCTAATTTTGTGTCATATAACACTAAAGTCCAATCAGAAAATTCTGACACAAAACAAAGAAAAGTGAGAATAATCTTCAGATTTCCAGCAGATTTTTCTCTGCTGTCTGTTTCCAGATTAACTCACTGTGTTAATAATAAAGAAAACATCTGCAAAGTTCATAATTTAAAGAAACACAAAAGGAGTTCTTGTTTTATTTTCAATATGAATCTTCTTTATTCTTAATCGTGTCTTTAGACAAAATGTTTCTTAGGAACGAAGACACACACACGGCAGCTCACAGCTGCTGACGATGTGAGAAAACGTCCTCAGACTGAAGATTAACCACACTTCAGGATCGATTTTCTTTTTTTGGACGTTTTCTTACACCATCGGTTCTTCAGCTACAAAAACACACAACTTGACTCACACCTGTGATGCTGCAGCAGGAGGTTCTGCTGGTGTTCAGTCAGCGTCTGACTGATGGAGAACAGAGAACCGTTCTGTTTGTCCTCTCAGGCAGCACGGAGGCACTTTGGCTGAATTCTGACTCTTGTTAACAGTTTCTCTGATTCATCCCGGAAGTATCTCTAACCTGAACAGGAACTTCCTGAGGGAGGGACACAGTCTGGGAGGAGGCGCTGCCTGCGAGGCTGAACTCGGGGCAGGAAAGTTCCACATTGGTTCTGATCAGAGGGGTCAGTAGTTGGTCCTCAGTCGGCGGTTCTCCTCTCGCAGCTTCTCGATCTCCTCCAGCAGAACCTCGTTCACGGAGCATTTCTCGATCAGACCGTGGATCTCGTTCTGAAACAGAAAATAAACTCAGTGTGTTTACAGGATTTTACTAAAAGAGTCTCCACAGATTTTTAAACTGTCCGACTCATGATGGACAGTAAAACGTCATGAACGTGTGTGACGGTTCGTACCAGCTGGATGTAAAACTGTCGGACCATCTCCACCTGCAGGTTGAGGATGTCTTTGTGACAGGCGTCCCTGAAGACGAGGAGACACATAGGGACCGTTAGCGTCCTGCACAGACTTTCGTACTGATCACATCGTGGCAGCAGCCTTTAACAGAAAGTCGTGGACCCACCTGAAGTCCTCCAGAGTCTCATGGATCAAGTTCTGGATCAAGTGGATCTGCAGGGAGGTGAAAGGAGCGGCTCCGGCCTGTCCCGCCACGTCCGCAATGTTCTGGGACAGAGACGAGGACACTGCTGCAGACAGAGCTGGACCTGAAGGTGCAGACGGGGCTGTTAGAGAGCAGAGACACTTCCTGTTAGGCCTCTCACCAAAACACAATCATTTAAATCAATAAAATCATTTCTAAATCAATCAAGTACAGACAGAAGGCTGCGTCTGTATCCGTACATCAGTTCCTCCAGGATCACAACAGTTCATGGAAATTCAACCAATCCCTGTGAAATCTGTGTGACCTTGCAATTTCGTCTACTACTTTTTTTTGCAAATCTGACCAATCACTGTAGCTTCCTGACAGTTCCACCAATCACAGCAGTTCTCCTGCAAACAACAGTCAGGACAGAGTCCAGGTTGGAACAAGTTGTCTTTGATCTTTAATGAATTATACAAAATATCACAAATTTCTTTTGCAATTCTCTCTTGGTCCTGCATGCATCGCATTGTTTTTTTTAGAAAAGCTGTCGTTAAAGCATTTTAGGCCGCAACAATCCCAAAAAAGGCCTGAGAAATCCTGGAGCGACTGGTTTATCCAACGTTTACTCTACCTGCCGTGGTGGGTGGAGCTCCCTGGACTGGCGAGTCGTAGCTCAGCTGAGCTTGAATCCCATTGGCTCTCCTGAGGCTGGGTTCTGGAGTGAAGAAGGGCAGGGCTGGCTGACTGTGATTGGTCTGCTGGGCTGATGTGGGCGTGGTCTGACCGTCCGCCTCCAGGCTGGAGCTGCTGGCCTTGTCAGACTGTCACACAGACATGACATTCATGTGTTATAACCTCTCTACGATCTGAGATGAACTTGTTATGATTTAATGTCTAAAACAGAGATGGAGGTCAGAGGTCGGCACCTTTCTGAAGTCACATGGTTCAGCTGCTGCTGCTGCTGCAGAGACCGGCTCCTCCTCTCTGATTGGTGGAGGGTTCTGGAAGATGGACAGCGGGCTGTAGCACCGCCCTGCAGAGCCCATCAGAGGCGTTCCCAGGGGCGTCTTACGGAGCGAGTTGGCACCTGAATGAGAGTCTGAGACATAACGATTCCCCTGTTAATGAAAACATGTGGATCACAGCTGATTTCTTCACGTTCCCCGTGTTAGAACACGTCTCAGACAGTTTAATGTAAAATATAAAGATGAATCCAGTGACTGCTTTGTGTGTCTCCTCACCAGTAGAAACCAGTAAAGTCTGACCTTCTCTGACTGGGGAGAAAATGTCCAGACTGGCCCGACCTACGACCTGCTGACCCTCCCCTTCTCTGGACAGCATCTCCAGGCTGGTTACTATGGAAACACAGCATCAGTGTTAGTCCAGAGGAAGAAGAAGCAGCAGCAGCATCATTCGAAGCAGCTTCACAGTGACTTCCTGTTGTACCGTGTGTTCTTCCAAACGGCGTGTCTCCAGTCGTCCCCTGGGTCCTAGAGTCTGGGCAAAGGGACAGAAAGAAGACGTTACACTGTGATTAAGGTATGGCTGCAGCAAGGCTCAATGATTCTGAAAAAAAACCCATATAACTGCAATTATTTTTATTGAGATTGCAATTATGATATTAGACATAATGATAATTATTACTTCATTATTCATATTTTCATTGAAAACCTTTTGTGCTGATCTACACCAAACGATGTACAACAACTACTTTGATGATCAATTAATCAGTTTGGATCTTTTTTTTTTTTCAAACAGTGGAAGTAAAAGGTGACCAGCAGTGTTTTGTGGACTAAAAAACTAAACCCAACCTTCAATCAGCACGAGGGTGAGCAGGTAATTCCTGAATTTTCATTTCTGTGTGAACTATTCCTTTAAGTTACTCTTAAACTACAATAAAAAGGACTGAAAATTAATTTAGAATGGCAGCGGCTTCCTGTTCTGTGTTCTGAGTTTAGGAGGTTGTGGGACTTTACATTTAAATCATGGCAGTGGAGGCAGCATCAGAAATGTTTTGAGGAGACAGTGAAGGCAGCATCAGAAATGTTTTGTGGAGACAGTGAAGGCAGCATCAGAAATGTTTTACAGAGGCAGTGAAGGCAGCATCAGAAATGTTTTACAGAGGCAGTGAAGGCAGCATCAGAAATGTTTTGAGGAGACAGTGAAGGCAGCACTGACCTTCCCGAACAGGAGAGAAGACGTCCAGGCTGTTTCGTCCGACGCTGCTGAACTTCTCCACAGCGGGCAGCTGCTCCGCCCCCTGCTGGCCTTCAGCCTCCCGGGACGTCACCTCTGCACCGACGCCCCCTGCTGGACACAACACTCAGTCATACTGTACAGAACATTAATGTATTATTAACTGTCAAGAAGTGGTGGACAAACTACAAGACAGGGTGACGAAGATACAGCTGCAACAACTTATCAATTATTACACTGATCAATCAGTTTGAGTCATTCAAACAAAATCGATCCAAATTCTCTGATTTCAGTTTCTTAAATGTAAATATTTTCTGTTTTCTTTCCTCCTCTCTGACAGTAAACTGATAATCTTTGAGTTTGTGGACAAAACAAGACATTTGAGGACGACATCTTGGACTCTGATCAACATTTTCTGACATTTTATGGACCAAACAACTAATTGATTAGTAAAGAAACTAATCCACAGATTGATCAACAAGTTGCACCCACAGTGTGAATGAAAAAATATTCAGTTAACAAAAGATATAATACAGAAAAGCAGAACATAATGAACAAGGTGCAAACTTTCTTTCAACTATTGATTGATTCGGTGTGCTGTAACCAATGAGATGAACCGACCTGTACTGGTCATCTGCCTGTGGGGGGCGGGGCCTGTGCTGGGGGCGGAGTCTTGCTGGCTGTTTGACAGTTTGGTCGAGGATCTCTTGGTGCTGGCGATCTTTGTGGGGCCCAGTTTACTGGACTGTAGGAGAACAGAGAGATGTGTTGAGAAGCATTTTGATGGATTGGTTTCTTTTTTTACTTTAAAAAGGGACAATTCACCCCGAAATCTAAAATAAATATTTCTCCTCCGGCCTGTCTTGGCTGTAGTTTATCCATCTAAATCGTTCTGGGTGTGAGTGTGCCAGAATTAATCAATTATTAATTGAGAAAATGATTGATAATATGTCTTTAATATCATTTTGTCCTTCTTCCTCTGTAAAGCAGGATTGCTGACTCTCAGTGTGTTTGGACCTTGTGTCTGCTGCTGTTGCTCTGGAAACGCAGACAGGTGACCGAGGTCTTGTGTGCCACAGTGATCCTGGTGGGGGCGCTGGAGTTCCTCAGGTCGTACTGGTAGATCTTCCCCTGAGTGGATCCCACTACCAGACCGGTTCCGTCCAGAGTGAAGTCCACTGAGGTCAGAGGACTGTCCACACGGATGGACCTCAGGACACTGAAGACACATGAGAAATAAATCTGATTGATTTAGATATTTTCCTGTTACTTTCAACGTACTCATTTAGAAAATAAAATAATTATTACATTAATCACAAACTATTTTGATAATTAATTAATTAGAAAAAATCAGATTTTAGGTGGCAACAATCCCAAAAACAGCCCTTAAAATCTTGGAGGGACTGTATAAAGAAGAAAAGTTAATTATCTCAACAAAACATTATTTTTTAAAAATTAAATAATAAAGGAAGACTTGGGCTCAAAACTCAAAAATCTATGTATCTAAGTAAGTTGCCTTTTCTCAACTTTTGTTGTTTTTACAGTGTAGAACATTTTAATTTACTTCATAAATGAGATAAAATAAGAACATTTAGGTGGAATTAACAGACTCATGTTTTTTCCTCTAATCAGTTAAATAATCTACTCATTTTAACTGATTTAGAAAAGCTGCACTTCAGATATAAATATTACATTGTGACCCAAACAAAATCAGCCCAGTCTTTGGGAATGACTGCTACAAACAACTATAGAAACATACAGCAGAAAGAGGTTTCACTACATTAAAACTTCTCTGTGAGTCAGTAAAATAATTATCTACACCCTCCTGGCTCCTGTCGTCTGTCAGTGCACCTAAAGCTACGAACACTTATTTTCTGTAGGCGGTAACTTAATTAACATCACAGCAGTGTGACGTCACTCTTACATCTTGCTGGCCGTGTCGTAGCAGACGATCTTCTTGTCCAGACCGACGCTGACCACCAGCAGCTCGCTGGTGGGAGAGAAGGCCAGGCCGGAGCCCGGGGCTTTGTGGGCGCCGTCAAACACGTGCAGCTCCTTCTGGGTGTTGGAGTCCCACAGGACCACGGTGCCGCTGTCAGACAGGCTGCCCATCAGGGAGCGCTTCAGCATGGACAGCCTCAGGTCATGGATGGGCTGCAGATAAAACAAGAGCTCTGTTAGTCTACATGGATAAAAAACAAAACAAAAAAAAAAGCAGGAGATTCATCTTCACTGGTGCTTTCAGGAAGTCAAACAAACTGACTCCCAGCCTGGGAACCAGATGAGTCTGGCAGATATATCTGCTCCCACCTGCCATGCAGACAGATTTCAACCCGTCCTGGATCTGCTCAGTAGTTGGGCTTGTTGGAGTTGGATTTTACTGATACCAATGCCATTATCGATTCTGCTTATCGATCCCATTCTTTATCAATTCCTTTATCGGTTACATGAGTGAAATGTAGTAGTGAAATGTACGGGGACCAAAAATACACACATACATGTGAGTTTAATTAGCGCAGGAATCTATGGGGGAATTGAAACTATAATTTCTTGATGATAATGATGGAATTGTAATTTTAGAACCGGTTCTAAAGTGGAACCAGGTCTCTATGTCCATCCCTGGTAGGTCTGCACTGTTAAAGAATGATGATGTAAAAAGCATCATTATCTCCAACATCGCAAATCATATCACAATTGAAATATCAGTCAAAATAATTATAATTAGATTTTTTTTCTAAACTGATCAGTTCTTTGGCCTTAATAATTATTAATATCACCCAATAAAACACAGCAGCAGTCGGGTTGGAAACCCACATTTCTCCTTCTTACAGTTAGTGTTGCCTGAATTATGAACAATGTTTTAACAGTCGCTGAAGTTACATCTTCATTTCTCAGGATAGAAAATGTCTCATTTTCCGGGAAATACTGATGAGCAGAGTCAGGATCTAAAAAATAATCTATTGAACAAATATAAAATTGAATGATTAATAGATTAATAGTCTAGCCATTTTCATTAACTGTGCAGCGCTCGTATCAAACATATCTAAACATAAGCAGACTGTCTGACCTGGTTGGTGCCGTGGCCGAAGGCTTTGCTGGACAGGTTGGTGGTCAAACTGTGAAGGACCAGATCCCCACTGGTGGACCCGGAGGCGACGTAGCTGTCATTGGCATTAAAGGACACGCAGGTGACCTCTTCTTTATGGTCCTGAGAGACAGGAGGAGACAGAAACATCAAGTATTATGTCCAGGCTGTGGGACGTCCTGACACCTCAGCCAGCAACAGAAAACACACAACATGTTTTCCTACAGTACATGTTGGATTTTCTAACTTGTAAAATGTTCATTGTGTGTAAACTCTGTCAGGTCTCTTACCTTGAGGGAGCGGTGAAGTCTCTTGGTCTTCAGGTCCCAGATGTGAACGCAGTGATCCAGACCTCCACTGACCAGAAACTGAGACGACGAACTCAGACACACACGCGTTTGTTTTTTCTGAACAGATTATTAGAAAGAGGCGTCGTTAGTGAGGGTGAGAAATAAAAACTCCTGCCTGCTGACTGCAGGTGAGGGTCTACAGACGCTGGTAAACACTTGAACCACAGCACAAGCAGAAAAACATCTACTGCAGTGACGATGAGGAAACTTTGAATTGGTCATGAAAACAACAACAGGAGCTTCACTCACCCCGTCGGCCAGTTCCACCACTGGAACTGGAGTCGATTTGAGGCTGGAAACCACCAGTTTGTCTCCGCTGCTGCTGGCACTCACCAGGTACTGGTCTGACAGAACTGGTCAAGGCTACTTCATCTGTCACTCCTCAAACATTTCT
The DNA here is from genome assembly GCF_056507025.1 of Lutjanus erythropterus. NCBI lineage: Eukaryota > Metazoa > Chordata > Actinopteri > Lutjaniformes > Lutjanidae > Lutjanus > Lutjanus erythropterus. The sequence goes on from NC_139329.1 coordinate 39,568,559, forward strand.
TAACATCCATTACCAGTTTACGCTGGCTTTACTGAGGCTTCACAGCTGGATTCTGCTGTTTTGAGGCACGTTATGGGAAGTCTTTGCCTGTTTGGAGTCTAAATTATCTCCCAAACATTCTGTTTGATTTGGTAGCAGCTGACATGGAGCTGTGCGACAGTAAATTATTGTCAAAATCGGAGTTTCTGAAGGTTTAACAAGTTTAATTTATGTCCTTCTAAAGACAAAAAAGTACAAAATACCACATCTGCTTTTAATGTTAAATCCAAACATTGTCAGGAGGTGTGACTGAAAAATCAACCTGTTGATCCATTTACTAGGTTATACTACTGAAGTGTTTAAGTGTCATTACACTGGGTCTCATTATTATTATTAAAACACATCCATGACATCAGGATACTGTTGGAGCTCCAGCAGGCCTGTGCCACAGGGTGGCTGATGCTGTGTGGGTTAAACTGCTCCAGCGGCGCCATGGAAACCGCATCCCAGATCTTCACACAGTCTCCTGTCGACACAAGGCGGGTCACCTCCTCCATGACGACACCTGGAGACACACACATCGGCGTTCAAATTCAAATAATTAATTGTTTAGTTGGTTTACTTAAAAAGTACTTATCATCAGGAACCTTTTCAATCACTTAGCAAAGAAAAAATCTAGTTGTTTTCTTTTGATGTTTTCATCATCACTGAAAACACAAAAGGTCACTTAGACTTCAGGCTTCATTCTGTCTGCACAGATTAAAACCGTGGATAACGGAAGTAATAACCAATAAGTTTAATTGACTGTGGCAGCTCAGTTAGTTTACTACTGACACTCAAGTTTCTAATAAAGTACAAACTATCAGGACTGCAAACAGCTGGATAAACTTTTAAAGTTTCAACAAAAAAAGCTCACTCTGTGCTTCTTTCACTCAAATACAGCACCTTAATTAACTCGCTAACAGCTAGCTCAGCTAACCAACTGCAGATGGACGGACGTGTCTAGAGGGAACCCTTGATTTGAGAGACTCTCGCGAGATGTGGACGCTTTCTTTCTTCGTTGTATAAATTAAAAATGATTAATAGAACAATAACGCAGTGAGTAGGTTCTAAGAAGGTTGAAGGACACAAAACATCCGTTTTAAGATAAACAAACATCAGGGTTTGGGTCAAAACGATCAGTCACGCGAGATCTTTCGCGGGTGTGGGGTGACCATCTTGACACGACCCAGTTAGTGCTAACATTAGCTGCTACAGCAGACAAACTGAGCCACAGCGGGTTTTTAAAGTTACCAAACAACCATAAGATCAGATTCAACAACACGAAACAGGCAGAAACTCATCAAAATGGTTCAAATATTCAAAGCTTGTCTGTAAAACGTGTCAAACTCACCCTGAAAGATAAATTAATAACTGTCAAGTTGTTGAAGCTGTTTTGTTTGGTGATCCGCCTGCAGCCAATAAAAAACCGCCACTACGAAGAACAGCGAGGGACAAAAAGATGAGTAAAGTCAAACTTAACTTAAGTTACTGCATTGCACTGCAATAGATTTTTGAGTTTGAGTCCCACTCAGATTCTTAAGGTTTTGAAAAGTTTTACCAGCTATGACTCGTTTGAGATAATTAACCTTTCTTCTTTGGATAAATTTAAATCTTATTTTAGAAACAACAATTAAGTTATACATACATATATATATATATATATATATATATATATATATATATATATATATATATATATATATATATATATATATATATATGTGTGTATATGTATGTATATATATATATATATATATATATATATATATATATATATATATACATACATATATATATCAGAGTACATTCATTGAAGTCAAAGTGAACTATGGTTAAAATTTTCATATTTTTTATTAAAATATTAAAAATTTATTAGAAAAATATGAATATATATATATATATATATATACATAATCAGAGTACATTCATTGAAGTCAAAGTGAACTATGGTTAAAATTTTCATATTTTTTATTAAAACATTTAATGTTCAAGTTTATCTAATGAAGAAAAATAAATTATCTAAACTAAAGACTATAGGTCAGCAAAACCTTTTAAAGTTTATCTCAAAGCTCAAGGGTTTAAGTTGGGCTCAAAACTCAAACATCTATTGCCATACGTTGCCTTGAAATGCTGAGTTGTCTCACCTGTTATTTATTTATTTATTAATTTGCAGTGTAAATTGTTTCTTTTGATCTTTAACTGTAAAAATATGTAGCATATACACCAAAAAATAAGCTCACTATGGATACCAAGTAAAAAAAAGAAAAAAGAAAAGTCTTCAGGGGAAAAAAGGAGTATTTTTGAAGTTTCTTTTTTTTTCCTTTTTCTTTTTTCTTTTTCTTTTTCTTTCTTTCTTTCTTTTTTTTTTTTTTTTTTTTTTTTTTTTTTTGCCAAAAATGCCCCTTTTCCTGTTATATCTTTAGGTTCGGCCCCAAACTGAGCAATTTTTTTTTTTTTTTGGAACAAGTGTTAAGTTTCACATATCACCTGGGCTACTATACCAGTACACCAGAAGAGGGCAGCATTACGAGTCTATCAGAATAGCAGACGTAGAAGAAGAAGATCTCCCGCCCCATCCGCTGTTCTTTTTAAACCAAGGCGGGAGACTTCACTTCATTCACTCTGGTCGGTCTAGTTGGTGTAGAAACATCATTAAACTTCACAGGTCGCTGCCAAAATGGTGAGGACTAAAGCCGACAGTGTCCCCGGAACATACAGAAAAGGTACAGTAACA
>NC_139329.1:39576313-39621313 GCF_056507025.1 Lutjanus erythropterus
ATCATGTGTGTAAATACCTCAGAGACTGACATCAGGCAGTGTTGGCACTAAAATATCTTTTTTTATTATTATTATTATTTAATGTTATATTAAAGTTTTCCAACAGACAAAACTTTAAAAAGTCTTTGATACCAAAGTCCTGGACCATAAGCAGCCGATCACAATACAACAATGTTTTTGTCTGTTTTTCACTAATGCTTTGGGTTTTAAAAAAACATTTTCTTTTACACTATAGGTCTTTCATTATGAATTAGAGCAACAACCAGTATGTATACGGTAATAATAATAAAAAGAACAAACAAGACAGGAAGAAAAACGGGTGAAATATTTGAAAAGATGAGAATAAATGTCGTTTGTTTATGAGAAGCAAAAAGAGCTGACAATTCTGACAATTCTAAAATGAGATGAGTTTTTACAAACAGCTACAAAAATACCCTTTTTGGTCTGTATAATTGATTGATCTGTCAAAGTTTGTGTAGTATTAGGAAATAAAATCCCCTGAAGTAAATAAGTGTTTATTTAATAACCTTGTTCATTTATTTAATATTGAATAAAATGGCTTTCCATAGTCAGGTTTTTAAATCTGGGACACACTTTTTTTTTAAGCAAAGATGATTATATAAGCACATTTTTACACCTCAGTAGGTGTTTTAGATTTTGAAGGATTTAATCATTTTTAAATTGAAGTTGTAAATTCTTGTCTGAGATGAGGCTGTTTTCTGACAAAATGAGTTTACAAATGAAAAAAATTGAAGCAAACCAAAACATTTCATAAATTACATCTGTTATATTTTGTTAAATTTACTCATATATTTGGTTTCTGATCAAATATATATGTATGTATATAATACTACCTAAAAAATAAAAACAATCAGTATTAAAAATAATTGGTGATGCTCTGATTATTATGTAATTGGACACTATTTTGCCTCCCAACAGTCAAACAGTCTCATCATCAGCTTTATTCACATGTTACGTCACAGAGGCACGGCTCTGTATTATAGGCACTAATGTGACTCCATACGTTCATACCCTGCCGTTATATATGACCGTGTGCAAGGTGGGAGGAGCTTATCCAGCGGGGCGGGGCTCGTTCTCAGCAGCCATTGGTGCACCTCCGGCCCTCTCCGTCTTCATCTGCTCCTGCACGCCACACGGAGTCCAGTCCAGTTCAGCTCTCCGCCTCCCAGTACAACCAGCAAAAGAGCATCATGGCGCTGACCAACGACCCCAACTACAAGAAGCTGGAGCAGTGGTATAAAGCTGAGGCCGGCGGGCTCAACATGAGGGACATGTTCGACTCCGACAAGGACAGATTCAACAAATTCAGGTTGGAGGAAGGAGACACTCTGATGATGAAGATGATGATGAGGGGAGGGAAGGTGGGCGTGATGCAGTTTGACAGACACAAACAGTTACAGTCTGTTCTGTCTGTAGTTCTCAGCTGTAATTATTCATACAACACACGTCTGTCCGCTCAGTCTTCACATAGTTTTATTCCGTGTATTTGCCCTTTAACAGCGCACATTTAACGAATCTTCCTCGTCTTGAGTTACAAGGTCACCGCCTCACATCAGCTCCTGTCTGCTCTCATGTCCTACCTGGACACCTCACAGCTGTTTAATCTCCACATCTGCTCAGACATGTCCGTCAGTTTCTACCGTTTGTTGGTCGTAAATCGATTAAAAGGTCTCGGAACCGCTGAATAAAGCTGTCACGTCTGCACTGTAACCCCAGACCGGCGACATCTCGCGAGAGTTATCATTCTAACCCAGACCTTTTTCTAACCTCAATCAGGTGTTTTGTGCTCTAAAACATTATAGAGGATTTTAACTACAGCGTTGTCACGTTATAAAACACAATTAATTTTAAACCTGAACAGTAAATAACCAACCAGTATAAATCTCGCGAGAGTTTCGCAACTCTAGGCTTCCTTTCTAGACACGTCCGAACTAAATCACCTAGCTAATATTAGCTGGTTTGGTAATGTCACAGCATCCATTATCGGACAGCCAAGCTAGACCTGGTTCGATTTCCGTGTAACAGGTTGTTCTTTCTAAACGTTTAAAATGTTCAATAAAATATCGACTGACAATGAACTAACCGTTTATGTCGCTATTTTAGTCTTACGTCATAGAAATGTTACTGGACAAGGAGCCAGAAATGCACGAAATCATCTTTTATCACCAGATCCATGTGCTCTCCGGTGAAATATGACGCCAAACTCCCTTAAAGAAATATGACATTTAAAAAATTCCGTACTTGTTCGTGAAAAGAGATAACTCTAGAAACACAATATAAAAGGCGTCAAATGTTGATAGTCCTCTTGACAATTCGGCATATACATAATCCATGAACAAACGGTATTTCTTTACAAACTTGATTTATTTTGTTGCCTCAACTCGTCACCAGCCCCCGCTGGTAAACGGCACTATTTCAGTGGGAATGAGAGGAGAACAGTGTTAAATTTTAGGATTTCCCACTGAAATGAGTGATAATTGGTGGTTTAGAAACACACCGAATGAAACATCGACTCATTGTTAATTTACCGTCGATGTGTGTGACGGTATTTGAGGAGTTTCTTTAGCTCCCATCACGTTAGCTACGCTATTTTAGTGCTAATTAATGAATAAATCCGCATGAAATCACCTTTTATCATCAGTTTACTGTTTATTCACCTGAAGCCCACTGTTCACTGACTGTTTTAACACATTTTAATGGTTCGACATGTTGAAGAATAATCTGTTTATAATGTTTAATAAGTGTTAAACACGATAATTAACATGTCTATGTCAAGGAAGCTAAAGTAAAGCTAATAGATCAAACTTTGATTTGAATTGTTACTGCTGCTATCATGCTAAAGTCTCCTGTTAGCAACTCAGTGCTAGCTGTCCGATAATGGACGCTACATGTTCTAAACAGTTCTGCCGCGTTCTGTCAGAACCTCAGCAGTTAGACAGTGAATTCACGTCATTCACATTCTAAACTCGTTAATCAGGATCAAAGTGAATCTGATTTAAACGTGAACATCATGTAAACGCGTCTGTCTCTCATGAAGCTGCCATGTTGGAGACTGCAGTGTGTACGTGCCCTGTGACACACACACACACACACACACACACACACACACACACACACACACACACATTCTGCTACAGGGAGGAGATTCATTCATCTGTTAAAGAGGAAAAAAAGTAAAATGTAAAAAATAAGAATGATAATAATATTACAATGACATCCGTAAAGATGCACCTGATTGGTCTTATTTGAAACAAAATGCAGCAGGGACACGCCCAGCAGAGCTGCAATGATTAGCCGATTGAGGATTAATTTGATAATTGATTAATTCAGTCACATATTGTCAAGTTCCAGCTTCTTAAATGTGAGGATTTGCTGCTTTTCTTTCTCATTTCTGACAATAAATAGTCTTTGTGTTTTTGAGAAAGAAAGAAGACATTTGAAGACGTCACTGTAGAACAGAATGGAAAATATGATGAGAACTTTTCACAGTTATGTTTGTGGTTTTTGCAAATAAATTGCAGCAACAAGTGAAAATTGAAAAAAAGTTTACTTGGATATAAACAGAAGAAAGAACACTGTTTTTCAGAATAAGCTACTTAAATGATGCATCTACTGTTAAAATAATTAGCGATTTATTTTTAAAATAATTGGCTATTATTATTGTTATTATTATTATTATTATTATTATTATTATTAGTAGTAGTAGTAGTAGTTTTATTTTTCGTTAATTGATTCATTAACTAATTGCCTCAGCCTGACTGTATATTTCTCTTTTGTCTCTTGCACTTTTGTAAATGTTTTTTTTCTTTCTTTTCTTTGTTTGTGATGAATCAATTCATTTTTAATCTGTAACTCTAATCAATAAATAATCACAATCACCATCACACGTTGCCAGAGGTGTGAAGCAGCAGCTGCTGCTGCTGGAGGTGTTTTTATTGTCTGCAACTCAAACATGTCAATTTATTGACATGATTAAAAACAGCAGGGCAGCAGCCCATAATATTTATTCATTTTATTTATTTATTCACATGCAAATTTATTTGACAGCGACCACGTATGATGTTTTATCCAGAGATGCAGCTAAAAGTCACTGGACACAAAACAAACTGCACATACAGGACATATAACAGGTGTTATATGTCCTGTTCACTGTGTACACAGTCACATGATGCATACAGTATTTACAGAACAGCTGTTTGATCAGTTCATAACTGTTCATGAAATTAAAATGAAAGTTTACATTATTGACTTTACTTTAATCGCCTTTTTACCATCATGGAAAAAAAGAATAATAGTCAGAGGGAGTTTTGACCTGGGATGGAAACTATTAACAAACAGTTTATTGATTATAAAAACTGCAGATTAATTTATTGTTGATGGAGTCAAACTGAGCCTTAACAACAACGACGAAGCAGGAAGTTTCACTCATCCTGTTTCTGCATCTCTGAGGGAATGAAATGTTTATGATGAAAGGAAAGTTGCTGTAATTTTTTGTCATGATATTGAGACTGTCGACATTTGTTGCCTTTTATCGTGTGTTTCTACAGTTTTGTGTTTTTACGGACATACGGGAAATTGTTAAAATATCATATCTCTTCAGATTAAATCAAACTGCTGATATGTAGATATTAGATATATGTAGATATAATATTGTGTCAGAACTACAGAAACACAAAACAAAACTCCAATGCACTTTGTTTTAAAACGGTTACGATGCGTTTACTGTCACGGCCCAGTCATGTTGAACGTGTCTCTGTCTGTGTGTGTCTGACAGCACAACCCTGCAGACAGACGATGGAGACATCCTGCTCGACTTCTCCAAGAATCTTATCAACCAGGAAGTGCTGGACATGCTGCTCGCCATGGTAACACACACACACACACACACACACACACACACACACACACACACACACACACACACACACACACACACAGAGTGCTGTATCTGGATCTGTCTCCTCTAATCAACATTAAGCCTCTCAGCTGATTGTAACTCAGCATGAGCTCCTCCTCAATCCAATCTTAAGTGAAGATGGTCGTCCTGCCAGATGTTCATCAGCTGTGACACTCCGCTGCAGATGAGCTGTGGTCACAGGTGAGCTGTGGTCACAGGTGAGCTGTGGTCACAGGTGAGCTGTGGTCACAGGTGAGGGTGGGGCCATACCTGCCAACCTTGAGACCTCAAAAACAGGGAGGATTTGAAACAAAAAAATGAGTTTCAGAGATGTTTTGGCGACTTTTTTAAGAATGAAAACAACAATCGTAAGGACACTGTACAGCCTTTTATAGTCTATGTTAAATACTTTTCATTTTACTTTAAATTCTTGAGAAAGAAGACCGAATAATTCTCCCCTCTGACAGAAACTTGCATAAATCTCTGGCATAATAATAGTATTATTAATAATAATAGTCATCAGTTTTCTTTCATTCAAACTATCAGTGAGAGAAATCGTTATGTTTTCTTGTCTTATGTCTTTTGTTACATCTTTTTTGTCTCGTTATGTCTTTCCTTTTTTGTCTTGTTACATCTTTTTTATCTCATATTTCTTTCTCTGGTTGTCTTTCATGTTGAAATCGAACCACCTGTGTTTCTGTGCTGGTGACAAAATGTTATAAATAAACAATAATTGAACATTAAATCGATGAATTGATCCAGGTGGATGTATCGTTACTTGGAGCTCTGGTCGTGTTGTAACCTGCACAGTGATGAAAGTCTCTGACTGACAGTTGCTTCATCGTCTCTTCCACTCTTCACTTCCTCTTCACCATCATGCCTGAATGTTTCCTGAATGTTCCCGACATGCAGGAAACGGTGATCATTATTTCAGTCAGTGAGTGTTTGGAGACCAGCTGTAACAATGGTTTTTATTCAGAGTCCTCACAGAGAGAACACGTTCTCCTTCTCGTCTGTCTGGTCGGTCAGGACCGATTTCTTCCTCTTCAGATAAAAAACGAGCTCTGACCTGAACCGTTGCTCAAAGACACAATGAAACAGGAAGATTTCCACACTTTATTTTGAAAGAGAAACTCATATCTGAGCTCCAATCAGAGCTCAGAGAGCTGCTATTGTTCCACCGTGTTGTGTTCACATCTGTGGGAATGTGGAAACATGGCAAACACTACTTCCCCCTCACTCTGCAGACTGATGAAGAAATGTACATTCACACACTGTGATAATGTGTTCATGTGTCTCTGATATGATCCTGATATGTTCCACGTTCTTCTGTCATGTTCTCAGGCCAAGTCGAGGGGAGTGGAGGAGGCCAGAGAGAAGATGTTCTCTGGAGAGAAAATCAACTTCACCGAGGTACAAAAACACTTTCAACACAAGTTCAAACTAGATTCCAAAACAACTGAAAAAATGAAAATAAAAACAAAATGCAGAAATGTTTCCTCCATATTCCTCTGAATACAGAACAAAGACAAAGATATTAAATGTTCACACTGATAAATATACAGTTGTTTTGTTCTCATTAAGAAGGTTCAGGAGCAACAAAAGACTGTGAAAGTTGTGGAACGCTCCAAAAACAGCTGTTTGGAACGTTCCACAGGTTAACAGGTGAGTTGGTAACAGGATCATGATTGGCTATTAAAGGTCTTAAAGGGTTACCACTTTGTGAAAAACTGCAAAAGTCCAACAGTTTAAGATTCTTCAAAATACAATGCTTTTCATTTACAAAATAAAATACTGTTTTTGAAAATAAAATTTCATTTTCAAAATGAAACAGTGCTTTTCAAAATAAAATAACATGATCCTGTCACAACACAATGACTGGATATTTACACAAATTAATAAAGTTGATCAGCTTGAACATTAAATATCTGGTCTCTGTGCTGAATTCAACTCAATATAGGAGGAAATGTGTTTGCAAATCATTTCAAGAGAAACAGTCAGTCAGTGAACCCACCACAGAAGAAGAGAATAAATGTTTTTATGTGCAAAATGAAAATGTTTGTAATAACATGAGGATGGAAACACAGGAAACTAAACTAAACAGACATGTTTTGTTTGTTTGACTGAGAACGTCACATTTTCACAGTAATTAATGTTACTTTTTATTATTATTTTTTAATTCAACTGGTTTGTCAGTTACCAAACCAGTTGTGGATAAACTGACCTCAATACAGGAAAATGTCTCCACTGGTTATCATATCATTAGTTCTACAAATCTGAAAAACTTTGTTCTTGTTCCAGAAACAAACTCTGTATCTTTCTTAAAGGTCCAGTGCGGCAGGTTTGAGGAGATTTATTGTCACAAATGTAAAATAATATTCATCTGCATGTTTTCATTAGTTGATAATCAGAATTATTAGTTTCGCAGCTGCTGTAGATTCTGTTGCAGGCTTGGAAGGGGAGAGTGAGACAATCTGCAAGTTCACCATGTGCACACACACACACACACACACACACACACACACACACACACACAGAGAGAGAGGTCATGATGCAATGCATTGTGTAACAGCCTCCTCAGTGACTCTGCAGTTTGTGCAGACACACACACACACACACACACACACACACACACACACACACACACATACGATCAGTCAGAGTGTCAAGTGAAAATAAAATGCAAGGATTTTTAAAATAAAATGCAATGCAATGCTTTGAAAATAACATTCCTCTTCAAAGTAAAATGCAGTGCTTTTCAAAATAAGATTTTCAAAATAAAATGCAGTGCTTTTCATTTTCAAAATTAAATACAGTGCTTTTCAAAGTAAAAACAATCTGGTGTGTGTGTGTGTGTGTGTGTGTGTGTGTGTGTGTGTGTGTGTGTAGGGTCGTGCTGTGCTCCATGTTGCTCTGCGTAATCGCTCCAACACGCCCATCATGGTGGACGGTACAGACGTGATGCCGGAGGTGAACCGAGTGCTGGACAAGATGAAGGCCTTCTGTCACGTATGTACACTCTGTCTGTCTGTCTCTGTCTGTCTCTCTGTCTCTCTCTCCCTCTGTCCTTCTTGATGTTTTGCTGTCTCTCGTCCACAGAGAGTCCGTAGCGGTGAGTGGAAAGGTTTCAGTGGAAAAAGCATCACTGACGTGGTCAACATCGGCATTGGAGGCTCTGACCTGGTGAGTCGGTTTTATTTTATTTTATTTTGTCCTGCTGTGATGTCATCAGAGTGTGACAACACATGATTGGCACTGCAAAAATTAGTGAGAAAACATCTTCTGACAGTGTCTGCGATTTAACTGTGTTGGTGTTGCGTTCAGGGCCCTCTGACAGTGTCTGCGATTTAACTGTGTGTTGGTGTTGCGTTCAGGGCCCTCTGATGGTGACGGAGGCTCTAAAGCCGTATTCAGCTGGTGGACCGAATGTTTGGTTTGTCTCAAACATCGATGGGACTCATCTCGCCAAGACACTCGCTCAGCTCAACGCTGAGACCACGCTGTTCATCATTGCCTCCAAGGTACATGCACACACACACACACACACACACACACACACACACACACACACACACAATTTTATTTCTGTTCTTTATCTTCATATTTACACATTTACTGTTTCTCGTTTTTTCAAGATTAATTCTTTTTTATGGCGTCATGTGACAGTCATGTGACCTCTGTGTGTGTTTCAGTGATGTTATTTAACTATTGTGCTGTTTTGTTTTTCGTTTTTTTTTTTTTTTTTTTGTCCTCAGACATTCACCACGCAGGAAACCATCACCAACGCCGAGTCTGCCAGGGATTGGTTCCTCCAGACAGCCAATGATGTGAGTCGATTTGTTCAATGGCTGCTGGAGAACGGAGAGAGAACAAACTGATCAATAAGTGATCTGATAAACTGTACTGCTTCATTCCACAGAAACATGTTTATATTATTTAGTTTGTTTATGTTTCTGTTGTTAGATGTTTATATTTAGACCATCGTCATGCTAACGTTAGGTTTTCTGTGCCTTTTTTTTTTTGCTATTTTTATGCTATTTTTTATGCTACCTTTAATTTATGCTAACAGTAGGTTTTTTATGCCAACATAAGTATTTATGCTAACATAAGTTAGTTCATGCTAATATATTTTTTTCTTCTAATGTTTTTTATACTAATGTTAGTTTTAAATGCTAATATTAGGGTTTTTTCATGCTAACGTAGTATGAAACTCCCCTAATATTAGCATTTTAAACTAACATTAGCACAAAAACATAAGTGTTTTATGCTAATATTAGTTTTTATATTAATGTTTATGTATTTAATTAATGATTCTGTTATCAGATGTTTATATTTACACTGTTGTTGTCACATGTCCTTCATCATCATCCTCATCATGTTTCCTCTCTTCTTCTTCTCCTCCACAGAAATCTGCTGTCGCCAAACATTTCGTTGCGCTGTCCACCAACGCTGTGAGTGGATTTTTAAATTTAAACTGAGTCTGTGTCTGAATATTTGGGTTGTTGTGAAACATTAAATAATATTTAATTTAACAGCTAATAACTCAAATATATGAAGTTTCATGAATAACACCTCTTTCTTCTCTTCTTCCTCCTTTTCAGGCCAAAGTGAAGGATTTTGGCATCGACACAGAGAACATGTTTGAGTTCTGGGATGTAAGTTTAGTTCATTATGTTGTTGTTGATGCCGATTATTGATTATTAGGCTGATATTGATGATGAGTCCTGTTCTGACTGTAGGATGTAGAAATAAAACGATAACAAAACACACTGACGAATTCAGACAAGGAACCACAGCTGATCACATGATCACTCACTTCGTTTTTTTTAAGTGTTAATATTAGCTTTTAACGCTAACATTAGCTTTTAATATACATTTTGGTTTACGCTAACATTCTATTTGAGTGCTAATGTTTTTTTTTATGCTAACATTAGGTTGATGCTAATGTTAGGTTTTCATGCAAGCATAAGTGTTGTCGGCTAACGTTATTATTTATTAAAATGCTAATGTTAGGTTTTCAGCCTAACATGAGGTTTGTGCTGATGACCATGCTAACCTTAGTATTTTATATTAACAGAAGGTTTTCATGCTAATATTAGTGTTTTATATTAACATAATTGTTTTGTGCTAATGTTAGTTTTAAATGCTAATATTGGGGGAGGGGGTTAACATAAGCATAACATAAGCGCTTTTTGCTGAGCTTAGTTTTTATGCTAATGGTAAATTAAATGCTAATACTTTACTAACCTTTACATTGGTGCTTTTTCATGCTAATGTTAAGTTTTTATGCCACTGTTAGTTTTAAATACTAATATTAGGGTTTTAATGCTAATATTAGTTTTTTATGCTAATGTTAATTTTAAATGCTAATATTAGGTGTTTTTTTTATGATAACATTATGTTTTTTTGCTAATGTTAGATCGATGATAAGGTTTAAACATCAGAGAAACTTCACACAGTGTTTGGGTTTGTTTGTTTGTTGTTTAACGTATCTGAGTCTAAGATATTTACCTTATTAACAATCTGCTACTGAAATATAAAAACTAACTCAAACTTTGGAAACACAACCTGAACATCTGTACAGACCAGACTGTAAACAAAGATGGCCGCCACGTCTCCTCTTCCTCCCTCTGGACAGAACTGACACTAAAATGTCCACCAAAAAATGAAGAAGCTGAAATCACAGAATTTTGACTTAAAATGAATCATCAATTAATTGATAGTCTTACAATGACAATTAATTTAATATTTGATTAATAGTCGAAACATTTACTCGACCTGTCATGTCCCATCTGCTAACATCGAGGGGGCGGGGTTTATGACCTATGCTGCAGCCAGCCAGCAGGGGGTCACATGGCGTCCATCTTTATAAACAGTCAGTGGTTCAGACTGATGGCGGGTTGTGTTGATGCTCTGCCTGTGCTCTGATTGGTGGAGTGATGTGTGATGTCATGTTTGCTCGTCCTCAGTGGGTCGGAGGTCGTTACTCACTGTGGTCGGCCATCGGTTTGTCCATCGCTCTGCACGTAGGTACGTCTGCTGTCGTGACCTTTAACCTTTACTGAACCCTCACACAGGCCGGGCCGGTATTGATCATTATTATTATTATTGATTGAAATACAATATTGATGAAAAGTTTAAGCTGAATCAGCAAAGTTTTTCAGCATTTCTTTATTGCTAATGTTAGTTTACATGCTACTTTTAGTGTTTTATGCTAATGTTATGCTAGCATTAGCGTTAAGTGCAACATATTTTATATTTTATAACATTTTTTAATGCTAACGTTCTTTTAAAAAAAAGTTTTATAAAATGTTTATCCTGCTAATAATTCCCATTTTTACTAAATGTAACAGTAATCCGATGTCTATGATGGAATAGTTACTTTTTTGTATCTAGATTACATAACCCTGCTACATGTAATCCATTACTCCCCACTTGTTTTTTGATTTGGTATCATTAATAACAATAATGTTATTAATTTGTGTCTTTGTTATCATCTCATCATTTTGTTTTTCTTAATTCTATGTTGGCATGCAGCCACTGATCATTTTCATTATTGATTAACCTGCTGGTTATTTTAATAGATACGCTGATTGATTGTTGATACACCGATCAATCATTTTATCTGTAAAATGTCAGAAAACGGTGAAAAACATTTAATAAACCTTAAATCTTCAGATTAAAGAGTCTGAAAGCAGAATTTTGTTTGAGAAATGACTCCAAATGATTTATTGGTTCTCAGAATAGTTGGCGATTATTTTTCCTGCCAATTGATGAATTGATTATTGAACTAATTGTTGCAGCTCTGATGTCATGTTGGATATTTTCATTCATCTCTGTGTTTCTCTGAAATCTTCTGAACTTTATTTTCTTCTGTTTCAGGCTTTGAGAACTTCGAGCAGCTTCTCTCAGGAGCTCACTGGATGGTAGGAGAACATTTGTTTCTTTGTTATCAGCTGTTTCTTCATGTTTGAGAACACGTTCTGTTTGAGAACTGTTGAGTTCATGGAACATTCAAGTCAATATTGACAGCATTTTTCTGTCAATTCAGGAGCTTGAAACTGTAAATGATTATTGATTCAAAGTATTAAAACAAAGTTAAGTCAAATAAAATAAACTTTTTCTACTTTAGTTTATTTTTTTCATTTATATTTTTATGTTATAAAAGCTCAGAGTGTAAAATGGAGCTGAAAATTAAGCTAAATATCTGTAGTGTGATGGCATTTTAATTTAGTTAAAAAATGATTTTATAAAATTAATATCAAAAAAGTATCATTCAGTAACCAGTATTCAGAATTTCCTGCCGTATTAATAAAGTTTTGTTATTTTATTTAAAGTTAAATCCAGACATTCAGTTTCTGTTTATTTAAATGAATTATATCATTAGATGTTGTTGTTATATTATTGCTGGAAAAAGCTGAAAATATGTGATGATAATAAATAATAAGATAAATAATCATCACATCTTTATTTTACATTAATTTAAATGTGAACCTGCAGAAACTAAAATGAAACAGAAGCGTGAAACACTGTTAGTATTAAAATCTAATGTTAGTATAAAAACTTGTTTTATTATTTTTCCCTACAAACATGAACTATCATCCTCATTGTCCTCGTCTCTCGTTTCCAGGACAACCATTTCCGCACCGCCCCCCTGCAGCAGAACGTCCCCGTCCTGCTCGCTGTTCTCGGCGTCTGGTACATCAACTTCTTCCAGGCGGAGACTCACGCCATGTTGCCCTACGACCAGTACATGCACCGCTTCGCCGCCTACTTCCAACAGGTCAGTGGGGGGGAGGGTGGGGTCAGGTGGACCATCTGATCAAGGGGAGGAGTCGAGACTGAACACGCTGACATCTACTTACATTTTACTGATATTTATTTACAGTTTATTTGATACACAAACATTACACAGGAAACGGATGTTTTCAGGTGACAAATATTTTCTGAAACTGTTTGATGTTTTCAGTGAGCTGAAACTCTTTTGGATTTATACTAGAATTTAGAACTAAAACTAAAGATTATTTGAATAATTGATTAATCTGACCATTTATGTCTTGTTTCAGTTAAAACATGAGCTAGCAAAAAAGTCAACAAAACTATACATGATTTGTTAACTAGCTAAATTCATTTCTGTCAGATTTTTATTCTGCTGATGATGTCATTAATGATGTCATATAAACCTGTATCCAGATTTACTGTGTGTGTGTGTGTGTGTGTGTGTGTTTGGTCGTCAGGGCGACATGGAGTCCAACGGGAAGTACATCACCAAAGATGGCACCCGTGTCAACTACCACACCGGACCAATCGTGTGGGGCGAGCCCGGGACCAACGGACAGCACGCCTTCTACCAGCTCATCCACCAAGGTGACATCACAACACCACTCGGCTACCATCATGATCAATAATCAATAATCAGTCAATAATCTCAGCACTGATCGGTCAACTGACTCTTTGTCTTCTCATCAGGAACTCGAATGATTCCAGCTGACTTCCTCATTCCTGCTCAGTCTCAGCATCCAATCAGAGACAACCTGCATCACAAGGTAACACCCCCTCTCCTGCTGTCACACTTCCTGTTCAGTCACATGACACGTTCACCTGCACAGAAACACCTGAGTTACAGGTGGAACATGACACTTCAGCTGTTCTCACATCTGTTTGACACATCTGGACCGTTAGAACCACTGCAGATTCTCCTCTAGAACAGCTCATCAATACCAAAAAATTACCAATCATCATTATTATTGTTACTGTCTGCCTAAAACTGTCTTATCAATAAAGATTAAAAAGACCAAAAATAATCTTAAAGAAAGTGTTGTTGGAACTGATCGAATAATTTTTCAGCTGCTCAGTGTCTCTTAACAAAATGTTACTTTGTTTGCTTAACTAAAGTAACATTTTGTTAAAAAGTTACTTTGATCGCTAGCTAGCTAAAACATTAACAAAGCATTACACTGATTGATAACTAGCTTAGAAGTTAACAAACTGTTACTTTGTATGCTGACTAGCTAAAAAATAACAAAATGTTACGCTGTTTACTAGCTAGCTAAAAAATAACAAAGTGTTACGCTGTTTACTAGCTAGCTAAAAAATAACAAAATGTTACGCTGTTTGCTAGCTAGCTAAAAAATAACAAAATGTTACGCTGTTTGCTAGCTAGCTGAAAGGTCATTTGTGTGTTTCAGATCCTGGTGGCGAACTTCTTGGCTCAGACTGAGGCTCTGATGAAAGGAAAAACTCCGGACGAGGCTCGTAAGGAGCTGGAGGCCGGAGGACTGAAGGGAGACGCTCTGGATAAGCTGCTGCCACACAAAGTAATCAGATTACTCCCCTCAGGACTCCTGTGGTTTTTAAAGATGAAAGTGAAAATCCTCTGATCATGTCATCGTGTTTCCCTTCAAAGGTTTTCGAGGGAAACAAGCCGAGTAACTCCATCGTTTTCAAGAAGCTGACTCCGTTCATACTGGGAGCTCTGGTTGGTGAGTACGGGGAAACTTCACCTGCTGGTTCCCAACCTGTGGCTTCTGGCCCTACTGGGGGTCGCCAAAGTTATACTCAGGGTCACAAGGTCATCCTGATTTTCAAGCTGCAAGAAAACTTAAAATGAAAACCCAAACTGTTTAAGAAGAAGACAGAAGCACAACATGAGCATCAGTGAGTCGTTGACTTCACAACCAGGCAGGAAAAATTCATGTTCTCTAAAGTTTACCTGATTATTTAAACTTTTAAATAAACATTAGAGGATCAGAACACGAAGTTCTGTTCACACAGACTTAACTGTCAGCAAACAACCTCGACCTGCAGTACAAAAGTACCACAGGTGGGAAGTAACTAAGTACAAATACTTAGTCATTGTACTTATGAAGAATTTTTAGGTGTCTGTATTTTTATTGAATATTTATTTTTCTGCCTACTTATGTTACTTTATTTTTAATACAGGATGCCAACAACGTAACACAAGACAGTTGTTCTGTTTTCTTATTATCATTCTTATTCTTATTCTTATTCTTATTCTTATTATTATGCATTGATTATTGATTATAATATGACATATCCATAAAATGTGTCAGTTTACTCATCACAAGGTTTGTAGCCTCATTTTTAATCCATAAACTTTGATAACTGGTGTGTTTTTGTTTGTTTGTTTCCAGCCATGTACGAACACAAGATCTTCGTTCAGGGCGTCATGTGGAACATCAACAGCTACGATCAGTGGGGGTGAGTCACTCGGCTGAAAACGCTCCACTCAGCGGTTCACTTACTCACTTTCCTCACAGCTTTCTGCCAAGTCAGGAGCAACATTATTAGTCTGAAACGTTGTGTTGATGATTTCACTGAGTTAGAAAGAAAGAAATAACAGTTCAGTCATCGTGTGAAAGTTAATCCAGGATTAGAGTTTGAACCCAAACAAGGTTTAAAATGAGTCAATGAGAATTTAAATATAACATTGTTTGCTAGCTCGCTAAAAAGTTATATTATTTTGTTTGCTAGCTACCTACAAGGTTAAAATATTACATTGTTTAGTAACTAGCTGAAAAGGTAAAAGGTAACCAATTTTTGCTATCAAGCTAAAAAGTTAAAATGTTACATTGTTTGCTAGCTAGCTAAAAATCTGAAATGTTACTTTGCTAAGTTTGCTAAGTAGCTAAAAAGTTAACAAAATGGTACATTGTTGTCTAGCTAAAAGTTTAAAACATTATTTTTGTGGCTAACTAGCTAAAAAAATTAAAACATTACATTGTTTGCTAGCTAGCTAAAAAGGTAAAATGTTTCTTTGTTCCCTAACTAGCTAAAATGTTACATTATTTGCTAACTAGTTAAAAAATTGCTGCAAGATAATTTAAAGTTGAACCCTGATATATTATTTAATTCAGTTTAAAAATGAATCCAGCCTAAAACCAAACAGGCTGAATTTCAGGTGTGAAGAAGAAGTTTGTGGTGATGTCACTGAATTACTTCCTGTTTCCTGTCGGCAGCGTTGAACTCGGGAAGCAGCTGGCGAAGAAGATCGAACCTGAGTTGAAGGACGACTCTGAGGTCAGCTCCCACGACTCGTCCACCAACGGACTCATCAACTTCCTGAAGAAAAACTTCGCCTGAACCCTCCACCTTCGTCACACCTTCTCCTCTTCCTCCTCCTCCTCGTCTGCTGGATCCTCCCACCACGTAGTCCACCGTCTCCCTCATTGGCTGAAGTTGTGTGACCCGCGAGAATGAGCACTTTATGTTTGTTGATGTGAGACCTCACATGTAGACGTGTTTGACCTGAAAACAGAAAATGTATCTGTTGCTTTTATTGTGGGAGACAAAGAGAAACGTGCAGATATTACTGTAGACAGCACTGACTTTCAAAATAAAAGTCCTGTTTGTCACTCAGTCCTGGTGTCTGCTTCTTCTGATTAAAAGTTCAAAAAAGTTTGTGCACAAAGAAACATTCAGTTCAACAAAACTGTCCCTGTTTCTGTTACGTATAATAACTGATGATTAACTTTGTCAGAAGTCTGTTAACATGTCGCTCAGCTGCAGCTGCTCCGTTTCTACGTCTCGTTTTGTTCAACAAAGAAAAAACACATTTCACATTTGAGAAGCTGGAACCAGGAAATGTTTGTTTACATTAATCAATTATCAAAATAGCTAAACGATAAAGATGCATAATTTACTGACTAGTTAAAATAGCTAAAACATTATTCACTAGCGAAAAAGTTACATTGTTTGCAAGTTAGCTAACAAGTTAACAAAACATTGCATTGACTGCCAGCTAGCTAAAAAGTTCACACTTAACAGTTTGCTAGTTAGCCGAAAAGCTAAAACATTAATTGTTTTGCTAGATAGCTAAGAAGTTAACAAAATGTTGCATTGTTAACCAAATGTTACTGGCTGGTTAGGTAACTGGCTTAAAGGTTAACATCTTACATTGTTTGCTCGTTAGCTAAAAAGTTGATGTTAAATTTTTAGTTCGATTGCTAAACAGTGGAAATGTTACACTGTTTGCTAGTTAGCTAAACAATAAAACATTAAAATCTTTTTCACTTTATTCTCAGCATCTGACTTCATTCTTAAAAAGTTAATATTAAATAATTTCCTCGTCTCTTTTTCTCCATAATTTTTCTGACAGTAGTTCACACAGTGACCTCCGGTGTCATTAGTAACAATAATTCTCTCAAAATCCTACAGAGTACCATTAAGTAGAGTAGTGGAGTAAATGTACTTAGTTACTTTTTGGTGTCTCCTGCTGGATTAAAGGATTAAAGCAGAAACCAACTGATGTTTGTGATCTTTATCATCAGCGTGTTGTTTTTCTTCATGGCAACAGCAGCACATACCTGTGCAGGTGAGTCAGAGGGCGGGGCTGCAGGTGTTTCAGGTCACACACACATCACACTCAAGTGACCAAGAAACACACACGCAAACACTCCTGTCAGAGATGGACTGCACTTCCTGTTTCTGTGTCGTCGCTGCAGCTCTTCTCTTCTTCTCTGGACTCTGGAGGGTTAAACAGGATTGTGGAGCTGCGGGATCCTGGACCTCTGCTGTCGGGGCTGTCGGGGCCCTTGTTGGGGCCCTTGTCGGGGCCCTTGGGGCCTCTCTGTATCTCTCTGTTCCTCCAGTCGTCTGTGGGGCGACGCTCCTCATCTGCAGCTTCATCCTGATCCGAGTGACCAACAGGACGGATGATCTGCTGCCGGTGGAGAGCCGAGCGGTGCTGCTCACAGGTGAGACTGAACACAAACAAACATCATTAAATTAAATTAAAATTTGCTGCCCCCATGTGGACAAAAATTGTATTGTTTCCATGGTAACAACCACAATTAAAAACTAAAATAAATCTAAATAAAAATTTCTTTGTGAAAATGTAAACACAGGGATCAGGATTAACCTGTTATGATGTCACTGTAGCAGCTTTAAGTCCAACATTTAAAATCTGACTGAAGGAAAAGTTTAAAATCTTCTCTCATCATATCTTAAACCAAATGGAATTAACAGCCCTCTTAGCCCGGGGCTAACAGCCCTCTTAGCCCGGGGCTAACAGCCCTCTTAGCCCGGGGCTAACAGCCTTCCTAGCTTGGGGCTAAGTCCAGTGTAAACAGCTTTTTCTGAAGTTTAGTTTCTTTGTTGTCATAAAAGTTCTGCTCGCCGTCCTGACAACATTTCTGATACTGAGTTTGGATTCAAGGTGAAACTAATCGTGCAGATCTGCGTTATCGTCTTCGTCTCTGGAGACATGTTGGCGTCTCCGCCTCACTGACCATCACTCTGCTCAGACAGGAAAAACAAGAAAAGGAGGTAAAAAGAGGAACAACTGCTGCAGGTCTTTATGCAGCACCTTCACATGTTAATATGTGAAACAATCAGCTGGTTTAACTCTGAAAAATACATCAGTGACTCACAGCAGCAGGTGTGTTTGAAGAGCACACACACATTTTACACTCCGATGATGTCATTAAAGTGTTAGTTCATCCAAAAAATGAACTTTCCCTCAGTGTCTCCTCCGCTGAAGTGAACCAGTTTTAAAATATAAAAAAAAGAACACAAAAAAACACAAAATGTCTCCATATGTCTCCATCTCCATCCAGCGGGTCACAGGCTAAAAACATGGTGGAAATGGCGTCTTTTTGGGTAAAATGTTAATATTGCAGCTTACGGACGCTTGGATCACAGCACAGTATGGAGACATTTTGTGTCTTTTTTTGTGTTTTTACATTTTAAAACTGGTCGCCGTTTACTTCAGTTGTTCTTCAGTTGATCTTCATCCATCCTCACATCAGAACAGGGGGGACGAGACACTGAGTGACATTTCATTTTTTAGTGAATGATCACTTTAAACATCCAGATTAAAGGGGCCATCTGCAGTTTTTCACCACAGGTGGTGCTGTTTGTCTGTTCTGCTGTGAGGTTGTGACTCAGGTTTCGGTCGGGCGCTGGCCGAGCGGCTCAGTGAACTGGGACTGACAGTGTTTGCTGGTGTTCTGGATGTGAACGGGGCCGGAGCCCAGCGGCTCAGAGAAATGGGACGTGAAAACCTGCGGGTCCTGCAGCTCGATGTGACCGACGGCTCCCAGATCGAGACCGTACACCGCTACATCTGCACACAGGTGACCCACACAGGTAAGGTGACACATACAGGTGTTAAACTCACTTTTTATATTTGCTCCGGTGGACCAATCAGACGTCTTCCCTGCAGGTCTGTGGGGTCTGGTGAATAACGCAGGAGTCCTCTGCTGCCCCGCGGACGCAGAGCTCCAGCCGATGGCGGTGTACAGACGCTGCATGGATGTGAACTTCCTGGCTGCGGTGAAGATGTGTCAGGTGTTCCTCCCTCTGCTGCGGAGGTCCAGAGGACGCATCGTCAACGTGTCCAGCTTGGCAGGTACGTCCCACCACAGAGACATGAGACAGAACATCAGAACACGTCAGACATGTTTTACTTTCATCATGAAAGAAACTCTGATCACAAAAAGCTGAACGTCGTGTAAAATGCAAATAAAACCAGAAAGCAACTGTTTGACTTGTATTCAGCTGAATTCAGAACAAAGTCAAGATATTCAATGTTCAAAATGAGAAACTTTATAGTTTTTTTTACAGTCATTCTGAATTTGATGTCTCTTTGACGTTGTCTGGATGGCAGTGAATCAGACGTAACAAGATGAAACATGACAGAAAAAAACAACGAAAGACATAAAAAGATGAAAAACGTAACAAAAAATATGTAAAAGATGCAACAAGACAAAAGAATGACATAACACAATGAAAAAAGACGTAACAAGACAAAAAAGCTGATGTATCTCAGAGGTAAAGAGGCTCCTGTCCCAACACAATGACTGTATATTAACAAAATCAATAAAGTTGATCAGTTTTAACATTAAATATCTGGTCTGTGTGTTGGATTCAACTGGATGTCAGTTGGAAAGTTTGTGCCAATCATTGCATTCTGTTTTTATTTGCCTTTTACTCTACGTTCAAAGACACACAGAGGATTGTGGTGAATTGTGTGTTTTGTGGCAGCCGCTGTGGACTGACTGTGTATGATCACATGACTCCTGCAGGTGAGGTGCCGATGCAGATGTTTGGTTCGTACGGAGCCTCAAAGGCGGCGCTGAGCATGTTCTCGAGGACGATGAGGCTGGAGTTGTCTGTGTGGGGCGTCAAAGTGTCTCTAATCCATCCAGCAGCCTTCAGAACAAGTAGGTCCTGTTGTGTCTTTTTGAATCTTCTCTAATCTTCTGTCTTACTTTACATGCAGCACTTTGAATTTCCTTATTTTCATCACCGTTATAGAAGCCAAATATCAACCAAACTCCATTCAGAAAATCAGTCATTTTAGTTGACAGAACAGAGGAGTTGTTGGTCTGCTGCCTCCATCTGTTAGTGTTTGTGTTACTGTGTGACTTTGTTGTTTTAAAGGGTTCTTTCAGATTCACTGAAGTCTCACAGTAACACAAACACACTTAAGGCCCCTACACGTGATCAGCAGTAAAAACGCTTTGCGCTGCCCGTCCCATTATTTTCCTGTGGAGAGAGCGGTGGTGCCTGCCCTCGGCGTGGCGCAGATCTGATCCGAGCGGTGCGTCACGCCATGCGTAGATGGAGGCAGCAGTCGACCAACAACTCCTGAACTCCTGAGCTAAAATCACTGATTTTCTGAATGGAGTTTGGTTGGTTTGTAGAGTGATGTTTGTTTTATATACTGTGAGAATGAACCGCATCAGAGTTAACTGCAATAAATGAACTACAAATTTTTTTTTTTAATCTTTATATTTCAGATATCTTCGGTAACCGTGACGACGCCACTCGTTACAGAGACGAGATCCTGGCAGCCGTCTCCTCTGAAGCCAGAGAGGATTATGGGGAGGCGTACATCTCGTCTCTCCCCAGCAGTTTGTCCAAAATGTCCCAGCAGACACCGCAGGATTTGTCTCCTGTGGTGGACGACATGTGTCACGCTCTGCTGTCACCTCGTCCCAAACCCGTGTACACGCCCGGACAGATGGCGTGGCTGCTGCCGTGCCTCCACCGCTGCTGTCCCACCGCCGTGTTCGACGCCATCATCACGACCCTCCTGAGAGACACCGACCGCCGACCAGCAGGACTCAGCAGGAGCTGAAGCGGCTCATGGGAGAATAATGTGAAGTTTTTCAGAGCGTTGAGTTTTGGATTAAACAGTTTTTCAGAACAAATTTGCCTCATCAGCTTTTTAAAGAACAATTTTTAAAACTGTATTTATTTTCGCACATAAGTGACTGTGCTATTATACTGCTGCTTTTTTTCTGTATACATCTGATTTATTTTATAAATACATAAATATATGTAAAAAATAAATGATACAAAATAAAAATGGTTATCATTATTTTATATTTCATTATTTGTCTTTTGTATTTTCTTATTCTTTAACAAATGTTTTCTTTTTTTATGGCTCCAGAAAGAACCGACATGATCTTAATGAAAACAACAAAATAAGAATCTTCTGATGTAAATCCTTAAAAAAACAAAACTCATTTTAACTTGTTTGTGTTATTGTGACTTAATGTTAGTTCAGATTCACTGAAGTCTGAAAACTTGAACAAAGAAAAATGAGACGGAACAAAAAAACAAAACGTAAAAGACATAACAAGACAAAGCAGACGTGGACACCAACAGATGGAGGACAACCTGTCCCGTGTTCTGTGAGGTAAACGTCCTGGTTTTGTTGAAGGAGTTTCACTTCCATGTTGTTGAGTCGACTCAGAGTCGCCGAGCAAAGACGCTTTGTTGTTTGATTTGACAACTGACAGGGATTTTTTTCAGTGATTGGTTTACTGAACTAAACGTGTAATTTTTGAAATCCAAGAATAAGAACAGCTGATTCAAGGCCAACATCAGCAGAGAGAACAGAATAAAAAGTTTTGATTGACGTGAGTCAAACTGGATTAAGACTCATTCATGAGACTTTTAGATGTTTTTACTGTTAAAGAAACCGCAGACACATGAAGACACTGAGCTGTGCATTTAATGAAGGTCTCATCCACTCTGCACTGTAAAAACACTTCACATCTCTTTTTAAAAAAAAACAAAACAGGATGTATAACATCCAATCAGCTTTAAAATACTGTACACTCTGTTCTACGACACTCACTGATGCTCTCTGGATACACAGATGTAAAAAAAAAAGTCTTATTTTGAGTCATTTACATAAAAAAGCAGTAAAGTCCATCATGACATGGTGTCTTCAGTCCTGAGGTTTCAGAAAAACTCTCTTTGCGTCTGTTTCTACCATGTTCTGGTTCACGTCTTCTTCCATCGCTGCTCTCTGACGCTTCTTCGCAAACTTCTTCTTCATGCTCCCGACCAAACTCTCGTACCTGAAACAGAAGAAACGTGCAGTCAGGGACAAAAAACAAACATCCTCAAACTAAACAAAGAACATTTGACAGTAAATGAAAAATGTTCACGTTACAAAGAAGAAGCAGGAAATAAAACTTTAAAGTTGAACTAAAAAGCAGTTTGAAGATTAATGTTCTGTGATTTTTAATTTTCATCCAAACATCTGAACTTTCTCACATTTTAAAACAGATTCGTTACTTTAGTTTGAATGACTCTGAATTATTGATTATTGATATTTTGCATCATTGTGCGCCGCCTTCAAACATCAAGACTGATTTCATCCTGAATGGACGAAACAATAAGACACAGAAAAGACGACTGACTGAAGGATCCATCAGAGGACATCAGACAGGACAGACGGGACGAGACAGAAACCGTAACAGACCTGAGACTAAACACGACCAAAAAGAAGTAAAAAGACAAAAAACTACATCAAGTAAGAAAATTATGTAAAAGATCTAACAAGACAAAAAAGACAAAGACAAACAACGTAGATCAAGCAAGACGTAAAGAAGAAAAAGACACAACGAGATGAAAAACTACAAAACAGACGAATCGAGACAAAACGTAAGACAGCAACGAATTAAAAAGACAGAATGTGAGACAGAGACGGAGACTCTGATGGAGAAAAAGAAACTTCAGAGGACGACTCTTTACTTTTATACTCTGAGGACATTTCAGAGCCTCAACTTTTTCACTTTTACTGCAGGAAACAAGTTGAATCAGTACTTCTACTTTTTTTAAAACAAGTCTCTGTACTTGTACTGCAGTAAAGAACATGTGGACATGTGGACACGTCTGGGTCCAGTTTCAGTCTGTCTGTACCTCAGAGCCATTTCTTCATCTGTGACGTCTGTCTGCATCCGGCTGATGTCTTCCTCCTCTTCTTCCTCCTCTTCATCTCTTGGATTCATCAGAACCATCAGTTTCTGTGACCAGCGGAAGACAAAGAAAACCGTCAACCGTCCCCACGATGAACGAGACCTGCCCTCCTTTGAATCTTTTTCTTTTCATTTGAAAATTTATCAAGTTTTGTCTTCATGTGACACGAGGAGACGGAAACACTCAAACTTTTATTTTTTTTATTTTATTTAAAAGTCCAAATTCTCTGATTCCAGTTTCTTAAATGTGAATATTTCCTGGTTTCTTTCCTCGTCTCTGACATTAAGCTGAATATTTTTGAGTTGAGGACAAAACAAGACATTTGAGGACGTCATCTTGGACTCTGATCAACATTTTCAGACATTTTATGGATCAAACACCTGATCGATTAGTGGAAGATTTATTACCAGATCGATCACTAGTTGAAAAAGAGAACTAAACGTGAAAACAGGAGGAGCTCCACCTGTTTTTATATTTGGATCTATTTTTTCAGTCGGGCAGATTAACCAACATGAAAAAAGCCTTTAACACACAGCAGAGGACGTGTTTAACTGTACGATGACACTCAACATGTTTGTCTTCTGATGGACGAGCAAAAATAAAACCTCAGAAAAATTCATTTCTTTTAACATCAAACAATGTGAAGTATTCAGAGCAGGTACAGCTGAGGGACGGGGACATGTTAAGACAAAATAAAACTGAATTACCGAGGATGTCTTTGTGAATTTTCAAACAGAAACACCGTTTTCTACTTTTCTTCTCTGTCTCAGAAAATTTTCTCACGAGTTTCCTCGTCTCTCTTTACTAAACTACGATGAAGAATTCAGACAAACCTCGACTTCTGGATTAAAACCTTTGAAGGAGAAGCGACCGTACTTCAGATCCTCACAGGGAACAAAACTTTTCTCCTCGATGATCAAGTTCCTGAAAGATCAAACAATAACAAGTTTTAAAAACTTTATTTCAGGAAATCCAAAGATTGAGACGGTCTGTTGACTCAGCATTTCATTTTTGTTTCTAAAGTATTTCCTGTGTATACGAACGTGTCATGATAACACATGGTGATGTGGATAAGACCTGTGAACTGGGTCACGATGGTTTGTCATTTTTAAAAAGCATTATTAATAAAAAATAAATGCATTTAGGCTGACTTTTTATTTTCTCTCAGTGAGAAAACAAACCTTACAAATAAGTTAAGACAACTTAAAGTTTCAAGGAAACTCAGTGACACATTTTTAAGTTCTGAATCAAACTCTGAAGTTCTGAAATAAATGTTTTAAATGTTTTACTGACATATAAACTTCAGCTCTTTTCCTCTTTAGATAAACGTGAATCTTTGAAGTTTCAGAATTTATTCACAGTGAGCTGTGAAATGAAATAGTTTTAATTGAAAGCATTTATGTGTTCTGTTCATGTGTCTGTGTGTAAATGAAGGTGTGTAGTTCCCTCATGTGAACAGCAGGTGGCGTGTGGCGCGATGTTCACGTAGAGCAGGAAGCGATCGCCTCAGCTGGTGTTTCGTGGACCGTCAGGTGTAGCGAAGGCGACCGCTGAGCCTTCGATTGTTCTGTGTTCATGTTATTAATGGATATGAAAACATGTAGATCAACTGATTGTGATGGATCAGAACAAATAAACAAATAAACATGTTTGTTTATCGCTGCACAGATGTTTGTGGATGTGAATGGAGACGCATCAATTAAACAAACACTGGTACTTTTAGATTTTTTGTTTTACAAAGTCACTAAAACACTTAAACATTAACCATTATTCACTTCAACACGTTTACTCAGTTACTGAAACAGAATATTTTTGGGGAGTTTCTAAAACTCAAAGATTGAAGTTTATCAAAAGAAGAAAAGTTAATTACCTCAACAAAACTTTATTAGTTGGTAATTAAGAGTTTGAGTTGAAATCTATTGAAGCAAGTTGCCTTGAAAACTTTTTTTTTCTTTTTCAGTTGACGTCATAAATGAGACAAAATAAATTCATTTAGACAGAAAAATAACACACATTTGAAATGTTTATAAAAGAGGTGCAGATAGAAATGTTAGATTTTACAGAATTTCTTCCACAGTCGCTCTGATGCTTCCACTAAAGTCTCCTCTGAATCAAAAACATTACTCATCATTAAACTACGATGTGTTCGTCTGGAGATAAACTGCTTTTAACTACGTGTTCACACACACGTCGTGGTCGTGTGCGTCCTCAGTATTTAACGTCTCCATCCTTAAAGTCACTACAGGTAAAATAAATAAAAACACACAGCTGAGGGAGGGGAGGGTCACATGACGAGAAAACACTCACAAATTCCCTGAGATAAAAGTCACAAATTTACAAGAAAAGAAACATGGAAACCTTTTTCTCTTTGTAAATTTAATAATTCAACCTCAGAAATTTGAGGGTTTTTGTCAGGAAACTGCCCCCTGCCTCAGCTGTTTGATTTTTTTTTACTTTTTTTTTTTTTTAAACCCTGATTGTCAACATAAACACCTCAGCTACATCAGTCAAATGTTGCATGTTTACATGATATCAGTTTTCCAAATCTTAATGTCAACAAACACCAAAACAAAGAAACACTTCACTTTCACATTAAATCTTGAGTCTTTGATAACTTTGGAAAATATAAAAGTTTTAACTAGGAATCATCTTAACTGCTGAGTTATTATTGTCTGTCTTTTTTTTTTTATTATCTTTGTTTTTTTTTCCTTCCTTGTATTTCTGCTTTTGTTGCCTGATGGAATCCTGCATCATTGATCTCTTTATTGTAAATAAAGGTTGGATTATATTTATTCTGAGAAGTCTATAAACAAAGCGGTGTGTAAGTTTGAGAAATAACTTCTCCAAATTAAACTGACAGATTTCTGAATGGAGTTTGGTGAGAGATTCCCTGATAATGAAGTGGACACGTACTCTTTAGCTTTGAGCTCCGGCAGGTCCAGATACCAGTGTTCATCACTGATGATCCTCTTCTCATCTTCCTCCAGCTGCTTCTTCGTCTCCGCATCCAGACCTCTCTGCATGAACTGTGCAAACAACACATTTAATCACCTTATTTCACCAAATTCAATTATTAAAGTGAGTAACTTTTAAATTTAAAAACAGTCCAAATTCTCTGATAAATTAAATGTGAATATTTTCTGCTTTCTTTCCTCTCTGACAGTAAACTGAATATCTTTGAGTTGTGGACAAAACGAGACATTTGAGGACGTCATCTTGGACTTTGATGAACATCTTCTGAGATTTTAAGGACCAAACAACTCATTGATTAGTGAAAAAAATTATTACCAGATTGCTCACTAGTTGAAAAGTCGATTAATTAATCAACAGATTAAAGTGACAATGAAAATAATTATTAATTGCAGCCCTAACTTCATTATAAAATTGCACTTATCCATATTGAGTTTTTGCTAATATTTTTTGTGTGCAGCCTTAATTAAAAATATAATGCTAAAATATTACCTTAGTAAAAGGTACATGAGTAATAATCTTAAATGTATAATGAATATGATATTAAATGTATTTAAGTATCAAAAGTACAAGTAAAAGTAAATTATACATATATATAAGAAATAAATGAGTGAAATTATTTATGTATTCTTAGTTATATTCCACTCCTGGTAACAATATGGGAATTTAAATCAGCAACACACGTTTCCATCTCACGTACAGAACCTGAACCTGAAACTGTAAAAATATTACAGTAGCAGATCCACCTGAACACACAGCGTGAGTCCGCTTGTTTGTTAACTTTACTGGAATTTAGGAGTCATTTGGTGGCTGAAGTAAGCGCCGAATTAATGACTGGTTTCAACTTTACATTAAATGTGTAATGTCGACGTTTGTCACGAGGCAGAGGTTTAGAAAAAGCAGCAAACATTTTAAGGTGTGTTTTCTGAATGAGGTTTTGAACGGCCCTGCAGCGCCCTGAGCGCTGAAGCTAAAGCTAAGCTAACACACGGCTACTTTAACAATTCTTGTTCGTTAGTTTCACTCACCTTCATGCGCAGCAGGTTTTTGGAAAGTTTCACTGAATCGGCCGCCATTTCTGATCCGTTTAAAGACGATTTAACTAAACTACAGAAGACTTGTGATAGTTTGAAGCTGAAACACGAGCTGAGCCGCTGCGGCTCCACGCAGCTGCTGTTAAAACAGACAGAAGCAGTCGAGCGTCGAGCAGCTCACAGCGCTGAGCAGTCCGGCTAATCTACCTGTAATATCGATGATGTTCAAAATCAGTATCATCTTTAACAACAAAATCAAACACAAGATCCAGACTGACAAACTGGTGACGACTGACCAACCAGACATCGTGCTGATGGACAAACAACAGAAGAAGGCAGTGATGATGGATGTCGACAGCAACATCAGGAAGAAGGAACACGAGAAGCTCGAGAAACACCACGAGCTGAAAGAGGAGCAGGAGGAGATGTGGGCAGTGAAGGCAACAGTGGTTCCAGCGGTGGTGGGAGCACTGGGAGGAGCTGTGACCCACAAACTGGGAGAGTGACTCCAGCAGATTCCAGGTTCACCATCAGAGGGCGCTGTCCAGAAGAACACAGTCCTAGAACTGAGAGAACCTTCAAACTGTCAGGACTCTGATAGAGAACCTGAACTTGAGGAAGAACCACCAACCACCTCCCAGAGGAGGACGGGTTGAGAGGAGGAGTTATACACACACACACACACACACACACACACACACACACACACACACACACACACACATATATATGTATGTATGTATGTGTGTGTGTGTGTGTGTGTGTGTGTGTCACAGTGAGTGGGCCTCAAGTCCCACAGTTTCTGTCATACATTATTTTTATTATTATTTTGTATTGACTTCACACACACACACACACACACACACACACACACACACACACACACACAAAGGGAAGCCTGTTGGGTAATTTTGGAGTTTTGTTGAAATCTGTCTCTTGACAAATCAGAGTTGAGGATGCAGCAACAAGACGACAGAAGACTTCCTCTGAAGAGACGACGCAGCAGATTCACTTTATTTACAACAGACAGGAAGACATGAATTGCAGTGTGAGGGAGAGGACGTGTGTGTGTTGGTGTGTGTGATTCTTTAGTTCAGGCCTCTGTCAGCACCGCTGGGTCACAGTGTAGCTCTGATCACACAGTCAATCGATTAGTCGACCAAAAACTGAAAAATTAATCTACAACTATGTTGATAAACATTTTTTCTTGTTTGCTTCACTTTCTGAGCTTCAGAAATAAAACTAGACTGTAGTTTGTCTCTCAGTCCAACTCAAGACACTGAGTTCGTCTTATAAGACCACGCCCACCTGGGGGACATACCAAGTTTTTCAGTAGTCCTGAATACTTCATGATTGTTTGTCTGTTAATTGGCTGAGCCGTTCGTCCTCAGGTGAACTCGTGGACGACTAACTCCTTCAGGGAGCGCGGGGACACCTCCCCCCTCTCTGCGTCTCTCAGGACGGTCAGCTCCTCCTGTAGCTGAGCCACAGGACGTCCCAGCTGATAACCCAGGTCCACCAGCAGGTCCAGCAGAGCGGCTCTGTGGTTCTTCAGTCCATAGCGTCTAACCGGAGGCAGCGCTCTCTGCGCCGCCGCAAACGCCTTCTCCGGTTCCTCCAGGTCACGGTAACAGACCGCCAGGGCGCAGAGTGTCGGTACGATCAGGGTGGGTTTCTGCCACGGCAGCAGCTTCTCCTCGATCTCCAAAACTGTCTGCAGCTGCTCCACCGCCGCCGGAAACTGTCCCGACCGCAGCAAGCTGTGCGCCCGCTTCTGCTCCTGCTCCGTGAAGAATTCTGGGAAATGAGGCGAGCGCCGGACGCCGCGGACGGCGTACAGTTTAGCCAGGTAGTCCTGCAGCGAGAGACGTCGCTCCGAGATGATCTCGGGGCTGAAGTTCCCCGTCAGGTGTTTCCGGGGGAGAACCACCTCCTCCAGCTCCTCCTCGAACTCCTCCAGCAGTTTGTGGTGGAAGCGGAAAAAGTCGCTGTAGCGGCGTTCGACGGACACGCGGTGAGAATCGAAGCTGCCGGAGCGCATCACCACGATCTCATACACCTGCAAACAACAAGACGGCTCTGTCTGATCATAAAATCACAAACACTGTACATTAAGGTGCTTGTAAGAAGACTTAGTTAAGTGGTAATAAGGCTCTTATAAGATGTTTATTACCATCAGACTGTATAAGTGTTAATAATAGCATAAAGATGCTCATTGTTAGAAGATTTATGAGCACTTATAAGACATTTGTTAACAGTTTATGGACTGCTTATGTTAATAAAAGCCTCGTTATAATTGTTTATAACAGCATTATAAACACATTTATCTAATTTAACAAACTTTACCCATGATGCCTTATTAAACCTTTACGAAGCTTTCAGTGTTGATTTATTAAGATTTCTACTGCTTCAGTCTATAAAGTGTCCACAAAGGTTTTATAATCTAACAATAAACGTGTTTATCATGCCATACCATTAACAC
Organism: Lutjanus erythropterus; assembly: GCF_056507025.1. Lineage (NCBI taxonomy): Eukaryota > Metazoa > Chordata > Actinopteri > Lutjaniformes > Lutjanidae > Lutjanus > Lutjanus erythropterus. Next base: position 39,605,961 of record NC_139329.1, read on the forward strand.
TTATACATCATAATTAAAGTTAATAAGTACATAATAAAGGATTAATTAACCTTTATTATTACTATCGTCAGGCTTTTTTCCCCGTTTGATAAGAACCGCTAATAAATGCAGAAATGTTCAATAACAAAACCTTCGTAGAGGCTGAATAGTGATTTAATAGGTACTATAGCTAAACTCAGAATATGTTTGTAATGCTATTATAAATATATTAATGTTATTCAAATCTCACAAGGCTTTTATTAACATTCTTCATTAGTCTATAAACTGTTAACAAATTTCTTATAAGAGCTTATAAATGAACTGTAATCTAACAGTAACGATGTTTATGATGCTATAAACACTTACATAGTCTAATTAACATTGTTAATAATGTTAATAAGCATCTTTTTACCTATTAATTAATGCTTATTACAAGCACCTTCATATAAACTGTTTGGTCATTTGGTTTTTAAATTCTTAATATGTTTTGAGAATAAAAATCTGAATTTGAGTGGCATAATATGTATTTTATTTTATTTATTATGTTTTCTTTTTGTTATATAATACATTATATAAAGTACATAAAGCTGAAGTATGAAGTAGAATAAAAAGAAAATAATCAGTTAAAGTACACGTGTCTGATATTTGTAGTTTAGTAAAAGTACAGCTCAGGTTTGTGTCTCAGTGTCTCACCACGTATTTGGACAGACTGAGTTCGATAATTCGAGATGAAGGGATTTCAAACAGCAGCCTGACGGGTCGCTCTCTCTGCTTCACCGCCCTCCAGTTCTGCTGCAGCTCTTTAGTGGTTAAACTGGAACAACTGGGGGTGTCATCTGCACACACACACACACACACACACACACACACACACACACACACACACAATATTTATAGAAGTCTTAATAATAAATACTGATCTAAAACAGTTAACAATCGGTAGGTGAACTGCAGTCAGCATCCTGTCCATCATCCAAAACAGAGACATGACATGACTGAACACTGAATTCTGGGAAATGTAGGTCATACTGGGACTACAGGCTTGGAACTAGCAACTACCTCAGCTTTTCTGACGGTTGTCAGTTCATCAGTCTGGTCTTGAAAAAATACGTCAGATGGTGGAAATTTCACTGTTATCTTGTCTCAACATCTAATTTAAAGACACGTTTACAGGTCAGACCATCTGATAACATTAGCCACACAGACCTAATGCTAACGTTAGCTAAAGAGACCAGCTGATTGCTACACAGACTAACCACTACCATTAGTGGTAAACCAAAGGTAACACGTTACATTACTTTAATATTGTGATACTCAGATTAGGTTACTGACTACATTTCTTAACAGATAATTAGTAACTGAACTGGAATATTGGCTCCTAATTTGTAACTAACTCACTTTACAAAGTAACCAACAGCAGATCCATGCAGTGTAGCTAAGTTTCAGCTAGTTGGCTAACCTTAGCTTATCTTAGTTGACCGTTAGCTAGGTTAGGTTAGCTAGCCTCTGCCACGCATTGCTGTTGATATGATTGTGAACATCATTTATTGTTTCTAAAACCAGCACAGTTTGTCTTCATACATCAGTTAGCATGATGGATCATGTTAGCTGGTGAAGTCATTTGGAGAGCTAGCCAGCTGACATACCCACTCAGATAGTATTTTACTTGTTATATTGTTATCAAGCATGCTAGCTAAAGCTAGCCAGTTAGCCAGCATGGATCAGAAACCTGCAAACGACAAACCAGCCAGTCAGCAGCTGGATCAGTAAATCATAAGTAAAAAGTAGAAAATACATGAAGAATAACACATGACAGACTGTGAGTCAGAACCTGGATCCAGAGTCATCATGTCCATCTCAGCCGGGTCTTCAGTGTTCCTCACCGGTTCTGGTTCTGCCATCACAGCCGAACAGCTGATCCACAACATGGAAAACATCAAGTGATAAAACCTTCTTTAATATCAGGCAGGTAAAATAACTTTGTAAGATCATTTGAAGGTTGTAGCCTTCTGGAAAGATTAGTAGTAAAGTTACTGTTTTTTAATGTAATGTCAGTATTATAACCATCTCCAGTGTCACCATGTTTCTTGCTGTTGCAAACTTTTGGCTCTTCCTCTGAGTGACGCCGTCTAGTGGATGTGTAATGGATTACATATAGTGGGATTATGTAATCAGGATACAAAAAATAAAGGAAACTATTCCAGTACAGCTACAAAAAAAGACGGAACCAGATCACAGTTACATTTTTAAAAATGAGGATTATGATTATTATATAACAATGTTAGCTCCTTAGACCAACCACAAACGTTCACTATACACACCAACCCCTAACATTAGCTACACACACTGACCGCTGACATTAGCTACACACACTGACCGCTAACATTAGCTATACAGACCATACGCTAACTTTAGAAAATGAGGTCACAATAATTAGGGGGCCAAGCCCGCGGGGACTGGGGAACGCGGATGCAAGCATACGCGTTTCCCAGTACCAGCGGTGCTGGGAACCCTATTGTAATTGTTCAGATTTTTATTAGGGGGCCAAGCCCGCGGGGACTGGGGAACGCGGATGCAAGCATACGCGTTTCCCAGTACCAGCGGTGCTGGGAACCCTATTGTTTTTGTTCAGATTTTTATTATTATTATTATTTTCTATTTTTATTCTTCCGTTGATAAAACTCATGCTGCAGGCTAAACCGTACAAGGTAGGGCGGTGCAATTTGGCGGGCTGGCCCACACCCCCGCAGGGATCTCAGACGCAAAAAACTGCACACGTCCGCCTACAGGGGGCGCTATAACCAAGGAAAACGCGTTTTGGCCTATAACTCCCAGACCGTATGTCGCACATTCAAAAACCTTATATCCACTGATTCCTTGAATGGACCTGAGTCACTTTGTAATTGGCCACGCCCACTTCCGCCTAAATAATTTTTTCGCAAAATCGCGAAAACTGGCAAACCTGCTTTTTCGAACTCCTCCTAGGGATTTTGTTCGATCTGCTCGAAAATTGGCCCAGACACTCTTCTGCTGCTCTTGAGCTTAAGTTATCAAGAGATGTTTTTTGGGTTGAAAATTCCGCGAATTATTAACGAACAAATTTGCGTAGCTAGCCGTAAAAATGGAAAATCTTGCATATCTCAGTCAAAGTAAATGCTATCGACACCAAATCAGAGATCCTTGGTTGGCATGAGACTGGGAGCCTATGAGCTGAATTTGGCAAATGTTGGCTCCTAGGGGGCGCTAGAGATATGGGAAGTTTATATCTCTAGAACGGCTGCACCGATTTCTATGAAATTTGGTCCGTACGAAGTAGGGCCGGTCCTGAGGCCATATGTTAAAGGGGGTCATGACAGGTCAATGTGGGCGGGGCTTATTACAAGATAAACAAAAAAAATTAATTCCTGCCAAAGTATAATACTTAGGGCTTTGAAATTTTATGGGTACATGTAAAATAGGACTCAGATCCCGCCTACCGAAAATCGCGTTTGTGCTCCACTAGGGGGCGCTATTACGCATTTTTGCCTATAACTTTCACATTTTAAATGACACCTTGAAAAATCTCATATTGCCGTATTCCTCGAATAGCGCTGGATTTTCTGACGTAGGCCCCGCCCACCTTCGCCGAAAATTCCCGTCGCTAAGTCGCCACATGTCCGAAACATACTTTTTCGAACTCCTCCTACAGTTTAAGGGCCATCTGCGCCAAACTTTGCACATACGATGTCTAGACATGTCTGAGCAAAACTTATCAAAAGAATTGTTGCACGACAAAAAATGCGCTAATAATAACCGAACGATATCTTGGCTAGCTTAAAAAACACATGTTGTGTCATATTTCGGTCAAACTACAGTCTTTCGACTTCAAACTTAACACGGTGGTTCCAGAGGTCATCCGCAGATTCTGTGCCAAATTTGGTGCGGATCGGCCGATAGGGGGCGCTACAAACCCAAAAACATCGAGTTTCCCAAAAGTTGCTCGGATTCGTACGAAATTCGCTGCGCATGATGTGGACTCCCTCCTGAGGCCAACCGCCAACTTACGTAATGATTGGTCAAAGTGGGCGGGATTTATTACAACAAATCAAAATCACCACGCATTCTGCCTTTGGCACTAACAGTGCACACCCACTACAGGGAATACTGCAGCTCAGCATCGGCCTGTGTCCTGACAATTGCCCTGAACTGGAAGGCCGCGGCTCGGACGACGGCGCGCGTCCCCGCGATCGCCCCGAGCCCCGCGTCCCTCGGTGCCCGCGGCGGCGGGTTCCGAGGGCCGCGGGGACCGGCTCGCGCGGGGAGGCTTGGCGCCCGTTCATAACTGCTTGCAGTTCTAGTTTTCTATTTTTATTCTTCTCCCGATAAAAGTCATGCTGCAGGCTAAACCGTGCAAGTTTGGATGGTGCAATTTGGTGGGCTGGCCCAGACCCCCGCACGTACCTCAGACGCAAAAAACTGCACATGTCCGCCTGCAGGGGGCGCTATAACCAAGGACAATGCGTTTTGGCCTATAACTCCCACACCGTATGTCGCACATTCAAAAACCTTATATCCCCACATTCCTTGAATAGAGCTGAGTCACTTTGCAATTGACCACGCCCACTTCCGCCCCGATTTTTTTTCCCGCAAAATCGCGAAAACTGCAAAACCTACTTTTTCGAACTCCTCCTAGGGATTTTGTCCGATCTGCACGAAAATCGGCCCGGACACTCTTCTGCTCCTCCTGAGCTAAAGTTATCAAAAGATTATTTTTGGGTTGAAAATTCCGCGAATTATTAACGAACAAATTTCCGTAGCTAGCCGTAAAAATTGAAAATCTTGCATATCTCGGTCAAAGTAAATGCTATCGACACCAAGTCAGAGATCCTTGGTTGGCATGAGACTGGGAGCCTATGAGCTGAATTTGGTGAATGTTGGCGCCTAGGGGGCGCTAGAGATATGGGAAGTTTATATCTCTAGAACGGCTGCACCGATTTCTACGAAATTTGGTCCGTATGATGTAGGGCCAGTCCTGAGGCCATATCTTCAAGGGGGTCATGACAGGTCGATGTGGGCGGGGCTTATTACAAGATAAACAAAAAAAATTAATTTCTGCCAAAGTATAATACTTAGGGTTTTGAAATTTTATGGGTACATGTAGAATAGGACTCAGATCCCGCCTACCGAAAATCGCACGTGTGCTCCACTAGGTGGCGCTATAACGCATTTTTGCCTATAACTTCCACATTTTAAATGACACGTTGAAAAATCTTATATTGCCGTATTCCCCGAATAGGGCTGGATCTTCTGACGTAGGCCCCGCCCACTTTCGCCGAAAATTCCCGTCGCTAAGTCGCCACATGTCCGAAACCTACTTTTTCGAACTCCTCCTACAGTTTAAGCGCCATCTGCGCCAAACTTTGCACATACGATGTCTAGATGTGTCTGATCTAAAGTTATCAAAGGAATTGTTGAACGACAAAAAATTCGCTAATTATAACTGAACGATTTTTTGGCTAGCTGAAAAAACACATTTTGTGTCATATTTCGGTCAAACTAAACTCTTTTGACTTCAAACTTAACACGCTCGTTCCAGAGGTCATCCACAGACTTGGTGCCAAATTTGGTGCGGATCGGCCAATAGGGGGCGCTACAAACCCAACTAGGTGGCGCTATAACGCATTTTTGCCTATAACTTCCACATTTTAAATGAGACGTTGAAAAATCTCATATTGCCGTGTTCCCTGAAAAGCGCTGGATTTTCTGACGTAGGCCACGCCCACTTTTGCCGCAAATTCCCGTCGCTAAGTCGCCACATGTCCGAAACCTACTTTTTCGAACTCCTCCTACAGTTTAAGCGCCATCTGCGCCAAACTTTGCACATACGATGTCTAGATGTGTCTGACGAAAAGTTATCAAAAGAATTGTTGCACGCCAAAAAATGCGCTAATTATAACCGAACGATTTTTTGGCTAGCTCAAAAAACGCATGTTGTGTCATATTTAGGTCAAACTAAAGTCTTTTGACTTCAAACTTAACACGCTCGTTCCAGAGGTCATCCACAGACTCTGTGCCAAATTTGGTGCAGATCGGTCAATAGGGGGCGCTACAAACCCAAAAACATCAGGTTTCCCAAAAGTTGCTCAGAGTTGTCCTAAATTCGCTGTGCATGATGTGGGTTCCCTCCTGAGGCCGACCGCAAAGTTACCTAATGATTGGTCATGAATACCGCAGCTCGGACGACGGTGCGCGTCCCCGCGATCGCCCCGAGCCCCGCGTCCCTCGGGGCCCGCGGCGGCGGGTTCTGAGGGCCGCGGGGACCGGCTCGCGCGGGGAGGCTTGGCCCCCGTTCATAACTGCTTGCAGTTCTAGTTTAATATTGTGATACTTTGATTAGGTTACTGACTACATTTTTAACAGGTAATTAGTAACTGTATCAGAATACATTTTTAGAGTAACTCTCCCAACCCTGTTAACATCCATCCCAATGTAAAGGACACATGGAGGCAGGTTAGTGACAGTGACATCATCTGAAATGGATGGATCTATTTTCATACATAGACAGAACGTATATGAAGCTTTAAAAGTACATTTCCCTCTGAGATGTAGCACATTAGAAGTAGAACGTAGCACAAAGTGGAAGTACTCTGTGGAAGTACAGGTACTTGAGTAAATTCCACCACACTGCATACTAACATATCGTGTGTGTGTGTGTGTGTGTGTGTGTGTGTGTGTGTGTGTGTGTGTGTGTTTGCTAACAGAGGAAGGAGGAAGTTCCTCATTGGATAAAATCATACCAGCAGAGTGAAAAACAAAAGTGGCTGAAGAGGAAGTAAAAGTAGAGCAGTTTATGTGTGTGTGTGTGTGTGTGTCTGCGTGTGTAAAATGATAAATACTTTAAAAGTTTAAACAGATTTTAAAATGTGTGTAAAGTTAAACTCCGACTAAAACTGTAGCGTAGCGTTTGTTTTGTGGCTGTAGAGGTCCCAGCCGGGTGGGGTTCTCCTCAGCAGATAATGTGTCTCTGTGCCAAAGAGTTCAGAGTGTCGTGAACGTTTACAGAACGTATAACATGAACATCATGAGTGACTCACCTGACCGTCTGTGGAGCGAGGAGACGGATGTCAGCCTGTGTGGCTCCGCAGGAGAAACAAGTCAAACCTCACTGCAGTCTGTAGTTTCATTCAGACACACGGACAGACACACAGACACACAGACTGACTGACTGACTGACTGACTGACTGACTGACTGACGTGTTGCCTTCAGTTCCTCTCTGCTGCTCTGGGTGGAGACACGCTCACAGGATGTTTCATTATCTCACACTGACTGTTCCAGTCCAGGTTTTAAATAAACTGCTTCAAACTACAACAGAAACTCTTTGTTGTGTCCACTGGAAGGACACTTCAGAGGTCACTTTAACATGTTGTGTCCACTGGAAGGACACTTCAGAGGTCACTTTAACATGTTGTGTCCACTGGAAGGACACTTCAGAGGTCACTTTAACATGTTGTGTCCACTGGAAGGACACTTCAGAGGTCACTTTAACATGTTGTGTCCACTGGAAAGACACTTCAGAGGTCACTTTAACATGTTGTGTCCACTGGAAGGACACTTCAGAGGTCACTTTAACATGTGTCCACTGGAAGGACACTCTTGAGGGCACTGGTAACACATTTTGTCCACACAAAGGACACTCTAGAGTCCACTCATTCTCTTAACTCAGTTTTCAAGAGTCAGACATTGATTAAAGAGATTGATGTAAATATATGGTTATTTTAAAGGAAATGTTCAGATAGATCACAGGGTATTAAATGGAATAAAATATGCAAACTATTAATCAGCTGCTGATAAACATATTTACACAAATATCAGACGTTTCATGTCTTTTAATGAGGAAGAATCGATGAGTCACAGTGCAGTAACAGCCTTGTACTGGTGTCCATTTATGAAACAATCGTCAGTCTGTGAACATCAGCGTCTCTTTCATACAGAAAAAAACCCGATAAGGACATGAAGGAGCGCTTGTGATGGAAACAAAGGCATTTCTCTGAGGCCTTGTTGTCTTTACAGAGCAGGCTGCAGCTCGATGCATTTATTTATCAGTTTTTATACATTTCTGTGGCTCGGTACCAGCTGCAGAACACAGGTCTCTGTTTGTTCTGAAGGTCTGTACAGTGAGACGCTCAGTCAGCTGACGGTCAAATCAGCTGAGAGAAAAAAGAAAGACAGAAAGAAAGAAAGAAGGTCCCACTGTTTGTGACTTGCATGATTGAGATGAAATTCATGCCTGTTTCAAAGGAAATTAACACCTTAATGAGACCCAGTTCACGTCAGGCAGGTTTGGGGAGTAACAGATTACATGTAACAGGTTTATGTAATCTGGATACATAAAAAAGGTAACTACAGAAACTGCGACATAATCAGATTACAGTTACATTCAGTAAAAATGGGGATCATTAGCAGGATTTCAATTTTATAATACATTTTAAAATAAAAAACAATATACATCCATGTGCTTCTTTACATCACACATCATCTCCAAAAAAATGTTTATTTTACCATTATTTTGTCTCAGTATCTAATTTGGGTAAGACCACCGCTAACGTTAGCTACACAGACCACCGCTAACGTTAGCTACACAGACCAACCGCTAACGTTAGCTACACAGACCAACCGCTAACGTTAGCTACACAGACCACCGCTAACGTTAGCTACACAGACCACCGCTAACGTTAGCTACACAGACCAACCGCTAACGTTAGCTACACAGACCAACCGCTAACGTTAGTTACACAGACCAACCGCTAACGTTAGCTACACAGACCACCGCTAACGTTAGCTACACAGACCAACCGCTAACGTTAGCTACACAGACCACCGCTAACGTTAGCTACACAGACCAACCGCTAACGTTAGCTACACAGACCAACCGCTAACGTTAGCTACACAGACCAACCGCTAACATTAGCTACACAGACCAACCTTTACCTTTAGCCCAGAACACCTGCTCTCAGCCCTGACACCTGCTTGCCAGGCATTTCAAGTCTCTGTGACGTGAAACTCCTTGTTGACATGAAAATAACACCTGATTGGCACATTTTTATAGTTTGTCTCTTGGAGGCCACCCTACATTTGTGAGGCGTTTATGGTCCATTCGGCCTTTGATAATCTGCAGCATGTTACAAAGCAGTCAGTAAAATTAAATAATTTATACAGCAGAAACATATATACTGTTATTTTAAATCTTATAGGCGACACCTCAGATTTATCTTGGCAGGTTCCCACCTCAGACTTAAAACAAGCTCACAGTATTTCCTTAAAGAGCTCTGAAAAAATGGAGGCTGTGTCAGCTGAGCTGAGGAAGATCATGTGATACGATCAAAAGGTCCAGAACAGCTACGTGAACCTTGTGGTGAGATTGTTTTAAACCTCACAGAGGAACAGATCATGGTCATCTGGAAGAATCTGAGAGGAGAACTGTGTAAAAAAGGTCACGTTAAATGTCAGAAACACTCTGAGATCGATTGATAAACACATCCGAGACATTTTATTATCACTAATGGATCCAGCAGCTCTCTGCCATCATGTGATCAATAGTTAATCAGCTATATTGTCTATAAAGAAAGGTCACTGCTCCTCTGAGTGCTGTGATGAAGTAAACACATGATTAGTTTTACAAGGTCAGTTTGTGGCCTGATGTCTTTAAAAGGGTTAAAAAACTGATCTGTGTATGAAAAGTGATCGTCATCATTGTCATTGTTGTCGTCAATACATTTAACTTGGTCTTTTTTTGTGATTTTCATTATCATGGTCAAGTCAAGTTAAATTTGATTATAAACACATATGCAGATGTGCACTTAAATTCAAGCATATGTGGCCTAAATTTATTGACAACAGCTGTTTCATTGCGATCTCCAAATACACCAAACTCCATTTAAAAAAACAATAATTTTAGCTGGCAGCACACAGGAGCTGTTGGTCTACTGCTGCCTCCATCTGTCAGTTTGTTTGTGTTATTGTGTGACTTTGATGTTTTAAATGATTAGTTCAGAGTCACAGAAGTCACAAAACAACACAAACAAACTAACAGACGAAGGCAGTGGTAGACCAACAACTCCTGTGTGCTGTGAGGTTAAATTGCTGATTTTATCAATGGAGTTTGGTTGGTGTTTAGAGTAAAGTTTGTATTATATAACAGTGGTTTCCTGTTAGAAAAGTCTGTCTGACAGAAAGGTAAAGAGATGAAAATATTCTCAATATAGCGTACACTTAAAGTGATGTCAAATTTTTAGGTGTCCTGAATAGATTCAGTGAGGAAATTTGAAAGATTGAAAGAAGCTGCCGTCTGTCCTGCTGCAGCCGTGACTGAAGCCATAATCACCCGGGGCTCCACGGGGCTGAGGGGGGTGGGGGGGGTGGGGGAGAGATTTTGACTGTGTCGCAGATTTGGCAGGTCTTCTTGTTATTGAATATTTCCATTGTCGGGGTAACAAAAGTGCCGTGATCACTGCTGAAACACTCACAAAGGAAAAGCCTTCAACATGCTGAGGCGGGCAGTTTTGATGTGAAATATGCAATCATTAGAAAAGCACCTTTGTTTTATCTTTTTTTTTTTTTTTTTAAGTAAGCTGTGGAGCTTTGTGCCACCGTGAAAATACACACACAACACTACACACCTGAACACAACCAGGACAGGCAGCAGTGTGACGCCTCGCTGCAGATCTACAGGCTCTGCTGCTCGGACATGAGACTGATGTCATATTATCATGAGAACAATAATCCAGTTTAGTTAAACCTGATAAAACAACAATAATTTAAAAAATAAAATGTTATTTTAACACATAGAAAGAAATAACTATATGTCCTGAGTTTATAACAAGGCTCAAATAATTCAGAGTTTGACAGAGTTTCTCCTCAATCAACCGGAACAGAGTCAGCAGAAACACTTTTATCTTGAATGTTTGTGTCAATCAGCTGTGATCCTGCAGTCATCATTATTTTAACTGTGTGTGTGTGTGTGTGTGTGTGTGTGTGTGCAGTGATTCATGTCTGTCTGTCACAGATAGTATCTATCAGTCAGAGGCTTTGTGCAGGTTTTGTTTCAGGCTTTAGTTTCTCTGTGTGAAGCTCAGCTGTCACACATGAACACGCCGCTCTGACAACAACATCAGCTGCAGGACGCCACTGATAAACCGGGAGAATAACACGAGCTGATGTGCATTTGTGTTACCATGGTTACGAAATTATTTGCATGTGGTGTATAGAGATAAAGGAATCGTTGGACCAACTTAAAAGATTTACTTCAATTGGTAAAACAGAAATGAATTCAGCAGTTTCTTTAAGTCAGATTTACTGTATAATCCGATTGCATTTAAATCAGTGTGCAAGTTAGATCAACTTTAAAGTTTTAAATATAAGTACTATAATATTAGTATGACTGAACCTCAACTTCACGATAGCTGTTTTTGTTCAGTGAGTTTTTGAAAACTTTAATTTTAACCAGTTTAGGTGGAACATTTATATCTAAAATATTATTAGATTTTTCTCTTTCTGAGTCATCAAAAGAAAAATGTGTCTCAAAAGATGGACCCAACCCAACCCTAACCCTGACTATGACCTAAACCCCAAACCTAAGCCTGGAGACTGATGGAGGTGAGTCTGACACCAGGGGATACAGTACTGAGGTGGTTTACAGCAGCTCTGACCAGGACTCTGACTCCAGGAGCGATGAACACGGTGAGTGCAGGACAGACACAAAGCGAGAGGTCAGGCATCAGACAGGCAGCAGGGAGTCGGAATATTTTCACATCTAACTCTCTGAAATGAAAAGTTAATTTCAACACAACCGCAGTTGTTGATTGTTTGAACAGTGGAAAGACTCCAGTCTGTGCAGGTGGATTTTTACTGAACTGTAATTAATTAGAGACAAAGGCAGCATGAAAATACATTTGAAAATAAAGGAAAAGGTTGCATGGTATTTAAAAAAAACAGCAGATTGCAGATGCACACATTTCACATACGGTTGAGTGTTGAGGATTCCTGGTTTTCAGATTCAATGAGAAGTCAGACGTTCTTTGGTTTTAGTGTCTGTATGTTGATAAGAACAGTTTATGCAGTACTGAAGGAAACGCAGCGGCCAGTTTCAGCTGTCAACAAATTAATAGTTATGATTGAAGAAGTCAAAGATTTGAAAAAAAACCCAAAACAGTGAAGCAGAAATCTGTTATTTTTGACTTAAAAACAAAGAGAAGCTGCAGACTGACAGTCAGCAGGTTTAAAATTCCATTGCATATGATCACATTATAATTTTTTCAATGTGTGTCAGCTGTAAATTCACACAGCAGATCTGTATAAAACAGACAGAATCGTGATCTTTATATTCCATACATCAACATTTACATACATGTTGAAATGTTCAGCAGCACTCGGCATAAAAAAGTGCAAAGTTTTCTTCCTGTTTCTTCAGTGTATTTTACCTCACAGCAGGAGGGTCACTGTGCTCAGTCTGAAACCGTCCTCAGTCCTCAGTGTCCCGAGGGGACGCGTCCCTCCGTCAGCTTCAGACCTGCTGCTGGTTCCACGCCGTCTCCGTCTCTGGACTCTTCTGTGACGGCTCGGGAAGTTTAACAGGACGAGTCCCGAAGCTCAGCGACGACCTGTCCACCGACAGTCTGCGGCCTCTCCTGCTGGGGGCGCTGTTCCACATGTGAGTTCCCATGTGGACCTGCAGGGGGACAGCGATTGGTCAGTTTGGACTAAAGCAGTCAGTTGTAGTTGTCTTCGTCTCTTTACCTGGAGACCCTCAGATCTATTGTCATGTGATTGGCTGAAATGGAAGGGGGAATCTGATTGGCTGCAGATAATTTACTTCTGTGAAAAAATGCATCTGTTTAATATACCAACACATAGATTCTTAAAAATGAAGGTGCTAACTAGAACCACTAAAGGTTCTTAAGCTTGTCCCCATTGAAGAAAAAATAAATTACACTGTTGAAAAGACAGACGTTGACATTCAGACTGCATTTTGTCCATTTCAACATTTATTTTTGGGCTACTTTTGGACAAAAACCAAACTAGACCCAAATTTCAACGTCTAACTTTGAGCCACAACAGACCAACCAGGTTTAGTCCAAGAGACGATGTTGAAATGATGTCGGGTGCTTGTGAGCATATTTGCTTTTGTAATAAATGTAGTGGCTGCTACGTTTTGTGAGTTTCTGATCAGTTTATTTTCTTCTAATAATTGGTCATTATTTAAAAAAAGTAGATAAAAAAAATCAATATTGGAATGGGTAAAATTGTGACAAGAATTATTGGTCACATGTCTATATATTTTCATTTTATTTTATATCTATACATATTTTAAGAGATTGGTGTTGCCTATCCAGAACGCAATCAAACCAAAAAGGGGGTCCATGTGTTAAGGAATCAGGAACTTGCCTCCGAAGCAGGTGGAGAAACAAACGTTCGTTCGTTCAAGTTTCTGCCGCGGAGGAGGCTTAAAAACAGGTGAAACCAACCTTTAGATTTCCTTTGGTAGTGAACGCTCGTCCACAGACGGCGCAGGCGAACGGCCTCTCCCCGGTGTGCGTCCTCTCATGGATCTGCAGCGCGCTGGAGGACGAGAAGCTCTTCCCGCAGGTCCTGCAGTGGTGCTGTTTGGACGTCCGGCGAGGTGGAGCTGCAGCACACACAGAGGAGCTCTGCGGACGACCAGACAGATCTGGACCGTTCCTGAAGGAGGAGCTCAGGAACATCTCCGTCTTTACGGCCAGTGAGCCCACAGATAACACAGAGCCGTCCTGTTGGTTGGATGCTTGGTTTGGATTGGAGGGTTCAAACAGGTGTGGTGGGAAGTCCCTCATCTGATGTGTGAGCATGTGCTGCTTGAGGTTCCCTTTGGTGGAGAAGCCCCTGCTGCAGGTGGTGCAGATAAACGGTCTCTCCTTGGTGTGGCTCCTGTAGTGGATGTCCAAAGCACTCTGACAGGCGAAACTCTTCCCACAAATATCGCAGTATGTGTTCTTCGGGGGCCCCCTTTCTCTGAGACTGCCAGGAGGATCCTCACCATGGTTGAATAACTTGAGGTCAGCGGGCGCTGCAGCAGACGCATGGAGAGTTAAAGTGTTGGAGTTGAGCCAGCTGTGGAGCGGCTCTTTGAGTCTTGTGGTCTGAAGATGCACCGAAGCTCGGCTGAAGAGAGGTGGATCGGAAGCTGAGCCGTCAGACGTGGGGAATGTGGTCGTCCGCTGACCTCTCTCAGCAGCCTGTTGGTTGTTTGTTTGACTACATTCCTCATTTGATCCCTCTGGCCTCTCCATTTTGATCCATTTTAGCTGCAGCTCAGGCCACCCGGGGTAACTTGTCTTCTTGTTGGCATCAGTTAGATTTAGAGATGGGGACACATGGATGGACAGGGATTTGAAACGGTCATCACAAAAGCCAGAAAAGTTCTTTCTTTTGTCTCTGAAAGCTTCGTTAAAATCCACTTTCTGCTTTGTGAGGTCAGCAGCAGGTAAATGACCTTCCATGTGTACGTGAACATGCTGCTGCAGGACGACAGCATTCATGAACTTCTTGTGGCAGATGGGACACGAATGCTGGACCCTCAGCGGGACTGTGACCCGGTGGACAGCTTGGTGCGTTTTCAGGTTTCCTTTGGTCGTGAAAGCTCGACCGCACAGCTTGCACTGGTACGGACGCTCCCCCGTGTGCGTCCGATAGTGCATCCTGAGGGCGCTCTGACAGCTGAGAACTCGGTGGCAGATGACACACTCGTTCGGGTCGGACGCTCTGACTGGTGGCAGCTGCAGTTTGGGTTTGTCGGAGCATTGCAATGACAAGAATCCTGAGAATGAAGTAGTACTTGGAAGGCTGAACCGATTGGCTGTGACATCGACCGATTCCTCGCCATTCCAGGTCGTCATTTTTGAGACAAAGTTGAAGGACGGTTTCACTTCTTCACTTTTAAGATTCATTTTTCTTTGCTGCCTCATCTCTACTATGTTAGACGTCTTTAAAGGGTTTGCGTTCCATGGTGCTGAGTTAAAGTAAGTTTGAGGAAGAGGGATGGGCACTGAGGTAAAGTTGTCCTCCTTCTTGATGAGTGAGGACAGGTTGGTTGTTGAGGATGGACACCCATCAAACCATCGTGCAGCTGCTCTCTCTGGGGACAAACCAAAAGGAATCCCAGCAGCAGTTTGGGTTTCGTCCAGGCGGATGTGGGGGTTCTTGTCTTTGTGCCTCTGAAAATGTACCTTCAGGTTCCCCCTGGTGGAGAACCTGTTTCCACAGGTGTTGCATCTGTATGGACGTTCTCTGGTGTGTGATCGCAGATGAATTTGCAAGGCACTGTCGCTGCCAAAAACCTTGGCACAAAATCTGCATGTGTGTT